>NC_136741.1:16432500-16440000 GCF_936440315.1 Barbus barbus
CACAGTCTTTCCTGCTTTTGTTGATTTACAAACACCATAAATCCAGCTTTGGGAACTCAAGAGGACAGAAATGAAAGTCCATTGTTCAAATTTGCATGAAATGCAGTAAAGAAAGCTTGGAGATGCTGGTGATTGAACCCAGGACCTCATAAATGCAAAGCATGCGCTCCACCACTGAGCTACATTCCCACTTAACTAAGCTCTCATCTGCTTTTATACATTTATAAAAACCATAAATCCAGCTGTGTCTTAATAACAGGCTTTTCTGCTTTTGAAATGAAAGTCGTTTGCTCAAATCTGCTTGAAATGAATTTCTTCTGCTCCTATTTGGATTAAACACCGCTTGGAGATGCTGGGAATTGAACTCAGGGCCTCATACATGCAAAGCATGCGCTCTACCACTGAGCTACATCCCCTCTTAACCACACTCTTTTCTGCTTTTGCTGATTTACAAACACCATAAATCCAGCTTTGGGAACTACACAGGACAGAAATGAAAGTCCATTGGTCAAATTTGCATGAAATGCAGTAAAGAAAGCTTGGAGATGCTGGGGATTGAACCCAGGACCTCATACATGCAAAGCATGCGCTCCACCACTGAGCTACATTCCCACTTAACTAAACTCTCATCTGCTTTTATACATTTATAAAAACCATAAATCCAGCTGTGTCTTAATAACAGGCTTTTCTGCTTTTGAAATGAAAGTCGTTTGCTCAAATCTGCTTGAAATGAATTTCTTCTGCTCCTATTTGGATTAAACACCGCTTGGAGAGGCTGGGAATTGAACCCAGGGCCTCATACATGCTAAGCATGCGCACTACCACTGAGCTACATCCCCACTTAACCACAGTCTTTTCTGCTTTTGCTGATTTACAAACACCATAAATCCAGCTGTGGGAACGCCACATGACAGAAATGAAAGTCCTTTGGTCAAATTTGCATGAAATGCAGTAAAGAAAGCTTGGAGATGCTGGGGATTGAACCCAGGACCTCATACATGCAAAGCATGCGCTCTACCACTGAGCTACATCCCCACTTAACCACAGTCTTTCCTGCTTTTGTTGATTTACAAACACCATAAATCCAGCTGTGGGTACTCTATAGTGTATGAATGAAAATCATTTGTATGAAACGAAATTCTTCTGCTCCAATTTGCATTAATCAACCCTTGGAGATGCTCGGGATTGAACCCAGGACCTCATACATGCAAAGCATGCGCTCCACCACTGAGCTACATTCCCACTTAACTAAACTCTCATCTGCTTTTATACATTTATAAAAACCATAAATCCAGCTGTGTCTTAATAACAGGCTTTTCTGCTTTTGAAATGAAAGTCGTTTGCTCAAATCTGCTTGAAATGAATTTCTTCTGCTCCTATTTGGATTAAACACCGCTTGGAGATGCTGGGAATTGAACCCAGGGCCTCATACATGCTAAGCATGCGCTCTACCACTGAGCTACATCCCCACTTAACCACAGTCTTTTCTGCTTTTGCTGATTTACAAACACCATAAATCCAGCTGTGGGAACTCCACAGGACAGAAATGAAAGTCCATTGGTCAAATTTGCATGAAATGCAGTAAAGAAAGCTTGGAGATGCTGGGGATTGAACCCAGGACCTCATACATGCAAAGCATGCGCTCCACCACTGAGCTACATTCCCACTTAACTAAACTCTCATCTGCTTTTATACATTTATAAAAACCATAAATCCAGCTGTGTCTTAATAACAGGCTTTTCTGCTTTTGAAATGAAAGTCGTTTGCTCAAATCTGCTTGAAATGAATTTCTTCTGCTCCTATTTGGATTAAACACCGCTTGGAGATGCTGGGAATTGAACCCAGGGCCTCATACATGCTAAGCATGCGCTCTACCACTGAGCTACATCCCCACTTAACCACAGTGTTTTCTGCTTTTGCTGATTTACAAACACCATAAATCCAGCTGTGGGAACTCCAAAGGACAGAAATGAAAGTCCATTGGTCAAATTTGCATGAAATGCAGTAAAGAAAGCTTGGAGATGCTGGGGATTGAACCCAGGACCTCATACATGCAAAGCATGCGCTCTACCACTGAGCTACATCCCCTCTTAACCACAGTCTTTTCTGCTTTTGCTGATTTACAAACACCATAAATCCAGCTTTGGGAACTACACAGGACAGAAATGAAAGTCCATTGGTCAAATTTGCATGAAATGCAGTAAAGAAAGCTTGGAGATGCTAGGGATTGAACCCAGAACCTCATACATGCAAAGCATGCGCTCTACCACTGAGCTACATCCCCACTTAACTAAACTCTCATCTGCTTTTATACATTTATAAAAACCATAAATCCAGCTGTGTCTTAATAACAGGCTTTTCTGCTTTTGAAATGAAAGTCGTTTGCTCAAATCTGCTTGAAATGAATTTCTTCTGCTCCTATTTGGATTAAACACCGCTTGGAGATGCTGGGAATTGAACCCAGTGCCTCATACATGCTAAGCATGCTCTCTACCACTGAGCTACATTCCCACTTAACTAAACTCTCATCTGCTTTTATACATTTATAAAAACCATAAATCCAGCTTTGGGAACTCAACAGGACAGAAATGAAAGTCCATTGGTCAAATTTGCATGAAATGCAGTAAAGAAAGCTTGGAGATGCTGGGGATTGAACCCAGGACCTCATACATGCAAAGCATGCGCTCTACCACTGAGCTACATCCCCACTTAACCACAGTCTTTCCTGCTTTTGTTGATTTACAAACACCATAAATCCAGCTGTGGGTACTCTACAGTGCATGAATGAAAACCATTTGTATGAAACGAAATTCTTCTGCTCCAATTTGCATTAATCAACCCTTGGAGATGCTCGGGATTGAACCCAGGACCTCATACATGCAAAGCATGCGCTCCACCACTGAGCTACATTCCCACTTAACTAAACTCTCATCTGCTTTTATACATTTATAAAAACCATAAATCCAGCTGTGTCTTAATAACAGGCGTTTCTGCTTTTGAAATGAAAGTTGTTTGCTCAAATCTGCTTGAAATGAATTTGTTCTGCTCCTATTTGGATTAAACACCGCTTGGAGATGCTGGGAATTGAACCCAGGGCCTCATACATGCTAAGCATGCGCTCTACCACTGAGCTACATCCCCACTTGTCCACAATCTTTTCTGCTTTTGCTGATTTACAAACACCATAAATCCAGCTTTGGGAACTCCACAGGACAGAAATGAAAGTCCATTGGTCAAATTTGCATGAAATGCAGTAAAGAAAGCTTGGACATGCTGGGGATTGAACCCAGGAACTCATAAATGCGAAGCATGCGCTCTACCACTGAGCTACATCCCCACTTAACCACAGTCTTTCCTGCTTTTGTTGATTTACAAACACCATAAATCCAGCTGTGGGTACTCTACAGTGCATGAATGAAAACCATTTGTATGAAACGAAATACTTCTGCTCCAATTTGCATTAATCAACCCTTGGAGATGCTCGGGATTGAACCCAGGACCTCATAAATGCAAAGCATGCGCTCCACCACTGAGCTACATTCCCACTTAACTAAGCTCTCATCTGCTTTTATACATTTATAAAAACCATAAATCCAGCTGTGTCTTAATAACAGGCTTTTCTGCTTTTGAAATGAAAGTCGTTTGCTCAAATCTGCTTGAAATGAATTTCTTCTGCTCCTATTTGGATTAAACACCGCTTGGGGATGCTGGGAATTGAACCCAGGGCCTCATACATGCTAAGCATGCGCTCTACCACTGAGCTACATCCCCACTTAACCACAGTCTTTTCTGCTTTTGCTGATTTACAAATACCATAAGTCCAGCTGTGGGAACTCCACAGGACAGAAATGAAAGTCCTTTGGTCAAATTTGCATGAAATGCAGTAAAGAAAGCTTGGAGATGCTGGGGATTGAACCTAGGACCTCATACATGCAAAGCATGCGCTCTACCACTGAGCTACATCCCCTCTTAACCACAGTCTTTTCTGCTTTTGCTGATTTACAAACACCATAAATCCAGCTTTGGGAACTACACAGGACAGAAATGAAAGTCCATTGGTCAAATTTGCATGAAATGCAGTAAAGAAAGCTTGGAGATGCTGGGGATTGAACCCAGGACCTCATACATGCAAAGCATGCGCTCCACCACTGAGCTACATTCCCACTTAACTAAACTCTCATCTGCTTTTATACATTTATAAAAACCATAAATCCAGCTGTGTCTTAATAACAGGCTTTTCTGCTTTTGAAATGAAAGTCGTTTGCTCAAATCTGCTTGAAATGAATTTCTTCTGCTCCTATTTGGATTAAACACCGCTTGGAGATGCTGGGAATTGAACCCAGGGCCTCATACATGCTAAGCATGCGCACTACCACTGAGCTACATCCCCACTTAACCACAGTCTTTTCTGCTTTTGCTGATTTACAAACACCATAAATCCAGCTGTGGGAAGGCCACAGGACAGAAATGAAAGTCCTTTGGTCAAATTTGCATGAAATGCAGTAAAGAAAGCTTGGAGATGCTGGGGATTGAACCCAGGACCTCATACATGCAAAGCATGCGCTCTACCACTGAGCTACATCCCCACTTAACCACAGTCTTTCCTGCTTTTGTTGATTTACAAACACCATAAATCCAGCTGTGGGTACTCTACAGTGCATGAATGAAAATCATTTGTATGAAACGAAATTCTTCTGCTCCAATTTGCATTAATCAACCCTTGGAGATGCTCGGGATTGAACCCAGGACCTCATACATGCAAAGCATGCGCTCCACCACTGAGCTACATTCCCACTTAACTAAACTCTCATCTGCTTTTATACATTTATAAAAACCATAAATTCAGCTGTGTCTTAATAACAGGCTTTTCTGCTTTTGAAATGAAAGTCGTTTGCTCAAATCTGCTTGAAATGAATTTCTTCTGCTCCTATTTGGATTAAACACCGCTTGGAGATGCTGGGAATTGAACCCAGGGCCTCATACATGCTAAGCATGCGCTCTACCACTGAGCTACATCCCCACTTAACCACAGTCTTTTCTGCTTTTGCTGATTTACAAACACCATAAATCCAGCTTTGGGAATTCCACAGGACAGAAATGAAAGTCCATTGGTCAAATTTGCATGAAATGCAGTAAAGAAAGCTTGGAGATGCTGGGGATTGAACCCAGGACCTCATACATGCGAAGCATGCGCTCTACCACTGAGCTACATCCCCACTCAACTACAGTCTCATCTGCTTTTGCTGATTTACAAACACCATAAATCCAGCTTTGGGAACTACACAGGACAGAAATGAAAGTCCATTGTTCAAATTTGCATGAAATGCAGTAAAGAAAGCTTGGAGATGTTGGGGATTGAACCCAGGACCTCATACATGCAAAGCATGCGCTCCACCACTGAGCTACATTCCCACTTAACTAAACTCTCATCTGCTTTTATACATTTATAAAAACCATAAATCCAGCTGTGTCTTAATAACAGGCTTTTCTGCTTTTGAAATGAAAGTCGTTTGCTCAAATCTGCTTGAAATGAATTTCTTCTGCTCCTATTTGGATTAAACACCGCTTGGAGATGCTGGGAATTGAACCCAGAGCCTCATACATGCTAAGCATGTGCTCTACCACTGAGCTACATCCCCACTTAACCACAGTCTTTTCTGCTTTTGCTGATTTACAAACCCCATAAATCCAGCTGTGGGAACTCCACAGGACAGAAATGAAAGTCCTTTGGTCAAATTTGCATGAAATGCAGTAAAGAAAGCTTGGGGATGCTGGGGATTGAACCCACGATCTCATACATGCAAAGCATGCGCTCTACCACTGAGCTACATCCCCTCTTAACCACAGTCTTTTCTGCTTTTGCTGATTTACAAATACCATAAATCCAGCTTTGGGAACTACACAGGACAGAAATGAAAGTCCATTGGTCAAATTTGCATGAAATGCAGTAAAGAAAGCATGGAGATGCTGGGGATTGAACCCAGGACATCATACATGCAAAGCATGCGCTCTACCACTGAGCTACATCCCCACTTAACCACAGCCTTTTCTGCTTTTGCTGAATTACAAACACCATAAATCCAGCTTTGGGAAATCCACAGGACAGAAATGAAAGTCCATTGGTCAAATTTGCATGAAATGCAGTAAAGAAAGCTTGGAGATGCTGGGGATTGAACCCAGGACCTCATACATGCAAAGCATGCGCTCCACCACTGAGCTACATTCCCACTTAACTAAACTCTCATCTGCTTTTATACATTTATAAAAAACCATAAATCCAGCTGTGTCTTAATAACAGGCTTTTCTGCTTTTGAAATGAAAGTCGTTTGCTCAAATCTGCTTGAAATGAATTTCTTCTGCTCCTATTTGGATTAAACACCGCATGGAGATGCTGGGAATTGAACCCAGGGCCTCATACATGCTAAGCATACGCTCTACCACTGAGCTACATCCCCACTTAACCACAGTCTTTTCTGCTTTTGCTGATTTACAAACACCATAAATCCAGCTTTGGGAACTCAACAGGACAGAAATGAATGTCCATTGTTCAAATTTGCATGAAATGCAGTAAAGAAAGCTTGGAGATGCTGGGAATTGAACCCAGTGCCTCATACATGCTAAGCATGCTCTCTACCACTGAGCTACATTCCCACTTAACTAAACTCTCATCTGCTTTTATACATTTATAAAAACCATAAATCCAGCTTTGGGAACTCAACAGGACAGAAATGAAAGTCCATTGGTCAAATTTGCATGAAATGCAGTAAAGAAAGCTTGGAGATGCTGGGGATTGAACCCAGGACCTCATACATGCAAAGCATGCGCTCTACCACTGAGCTACATCCCCACTTAACCACAGTCTTTCCTGCTTTTGTTGATTTACAAACACCATAAATCCAGCTGTGGGTACTCTACAGTGCATGAATGAAAACCATTTGTATGAAACGAAATTCTTCTGCTCCAATTTGCATTAATCAACCCTTGGAGATGCTCGGGATTGAACCCAGGACCTCATACATGCAAAGCATGCGCTCCACCACTGAGCTACATTCCCACTTAACTAAACTCTCATCTGCTTTTATACATTTATAAAAACCATAAATCCAGCTGTGTCTTAATAACAGGCGTTTCTGCTTTTGAAATGAAAGTTGTTTGCTCAAATCTGCTTGAAATGAATTTGTTCTGCTCCTATTTGGATTAAACACCGCTTGGAGATGCTGGGAATTGAACCCAGGGCCTCATACATGCTAAGCATGCGCTCTACCACTGAGCTACATCCCCACTTGTCCACAATCTTTTCTGCTTTTGCTGATTTACAAACACCATAAATCCAGCTTTGGGAACTCCACAGGACAGAAATGAAAGTCCATTGGTCAAATTTGCATGAAATGCAGTAAAGAAAGCTTGGACATGCTGGGGATTGAACCCAGGAACTCATAAATGCGAAGCATGCGCTCTACCACTGAGCTACATCCCCACTTAACCACAGTCTTTCCTGCT
>NC_136741.1:16442500-16445000 GCF_936440315.1 Barbus barbus
TGCTGATTTACAAATACCATAAATCCAGCTTTGGGAACTACACAGGACAGAAATGAAAGTCCATTGGTCAAATTTGCATGAAATGCAGTAAAGAAAGCATGGAGATGCTGGGGATTGAACCCAGGACATCATACATGCAAAGCATGCGCTCTACCACTGAGCTACATCCCCACTTAACCACAGCCTTTTCTGCTTTTGCTGAATTACAAACACCATAAATCCAGCTTTGGGAAATCCACAGGACAGAAATGAAAGTCCATTGGTCAAATTTGCATGAAATGCAGTAAAGAAAGCTTGGAGATGCTGGGGATTGAACCCAGGACCTCATACATGCAAAGCATGCGCTCCACCACTGAGCTACATTCCCACTTAACTAAACTCTCATCTGCTTTTATACATTTATAAAAAACCATAAATCCAGCTGTGTCTTAATAACAGGCTTTTCTGCTTTTGAAATGAAAGTCGTTTGCTCAAATCTGCTTGAAATGAATTTCTTCTGCTCCTATTTGGATTAAACACCGCATGGAGATGCTGGGAATTGAACCCAGGGCCTCATACATGCTAAGCATACGCTCTACCACTGAGCTACATCCCCACTTAACCACAGTCTTTTCTGCTTTTGCTGATTTACAAACACCATAAATCCAGCTTTGGGAACTCAACAGGACAGAAATGAATGTCCATTGTTCAAATTTGCATGAAATGCAGTAAAGAAAGCTTGGAGATGCTGAGGATTGAACCCAGGACCTCATACATGCAAAGCATGCGCTCTACCACTGAGCTACATCCCCACTTAACCACATTATTTCCTGCTTTTGTCGATTTACAAACACCATAAATCCAGCTGTGGGAACTCCACAGGACAGAAATTAAAGTCCTTTGGTCAAATTTGCATGAAATGCAGTAAAGAAAGCTTGGAGATTGAACCCAGGACCTCATACATGCAAAGCATGCGCTCTACCACTGAGCTACATCCCCACTCAACTACAGTCTCATCTGCTTTTGCTGATTTACAAACACCATAAATCCAGCTTTGGGAACTCCACAGGACAGAAATGAAAGTCCTTTGGTCAAATTTGCATGAAATGCAGTAAAGAAAGCTTGGAGATGCTGGGGATTGAACCCAGGACCTCATACATGCAAAGCATGCGCTCTACCAATGAGCTACATCCCCACTCAACTGCAGTCTCATCTGCTTTTGCTGATTTACAAACACCATAAATCCAGCTTTGGGAACTCAACAGGACAGAAATGAAAGTCCATTGTTCAAATTTGCATGAAATGCAGTAAAGAAAGCTTGGAGATGCTGGGGATTGAACCCAGGACCTCATACATGCAAAGCATGCGCTCCACCACTGAGCTACATTCCCACTTAACTAAACTCTCATCTGCTTTTATACATTTATAAAAACCATAAATCCAGCTGTGTCTTAATAACAGGCTTTTCTGCTTTTGAAATGAAAGTCGTTTGCTCAAATCTGCTTGAAATGAATTTCTTCTGCTCCTATTTTGATTAAACACCGCTTGGAGATGCTGGGAATTGAACCCAGGGCCTCATACATGCTAAGCATGCGCTCTACCACTGAGCTACATCCCCACTTGACCACAATCTTTTCTGCTTTTGCTGACTTACAAACACCATAAATCCAGCTTTGGGAACTCCACAGGACAGAAATGAAAGTCCATTGGTCAAATTTGCATGAAATGCAGTAAAGAAAGCTTGGAGATGCTGGGGATTGAACCCAGGACCTCATACATGCGAAGCACGCGCTCTACCACTGAGCTACATCCCCACTCAACTACAGTCTCATCTGCTTTTGCTGATTTACAAACACCATAAATCCAGCTTTGGGAACTCAACAGGACAGAAATGAAAGTCCATTGTTCAAATTTGCATGAAATGCAGTAAAGAAAGCTTGGAGATGCTGGGGATTGAACCCAAGACCTCATACATGCAAAGCATGCGCTCTACCACTGAGCTACATCCCCACTTAACCATAGTCTTTTCTGCTTTTGCTGAATTACAAACACCATAAATCCAGCTTTGGGAAATCCACAGGACAGAAATGAAAGTCCATTGGTCAAATTTGCATGAAATGCAGTAAAGAAAGCTTGGAGATGCTGGGGATTGAACACAGGACCTCATACATGCAAAGCATGCGCTCTACCACTGAGCTACATCCCCACTTAACCACAGTCTTTCCTGCTTTTGTTGATTTACAAACACCATAAATCCAGCTGTGGGAACTGTACAGGGCATGAATGAAAATCATTTGTATGAAACGAAATTCTTCTGCTCCAATTTGCATTAAACACCGCTTGGAGATGCTGGGGATTGAACCCAGGGCCTCATACATGCTAAGCATGCGCTCTATCACTGAGCTAAATCCCCGCATTACCACAGTATTTTCTCCTTTTGTCGATTTACAAACACCATAAATCCAGCTGTGGGAACTCCACAGGACAGAAATGAAAGTCCTTTGGTCAAATTTGCATGAAA
>NC_136741.1:16505000-16517500 GCF_936440315.1 Barbus barbus
CCACAGGACAGAAATGAAAGTCCTTTGGTCAAATTTGCATGAAATGCTGTAAAGAAAGTGTGGAGATGCTGGGAATTGAACCCAGGGCCTCATACATGCTAAGCATGCGCTCTACCACTGAGCTACATCCCCAGTTTACCACAGTATTTTCTGCTTTTGCCAATTTACAAACACCATAAATCCAGCTGTGGGAATTCTAGAGTGCATGAATGAAAATCATTTTTATGAAACGAAATTGTTCTGCTCTAATTTGCATTAAACAACCCTTGGAGATGCTGGGGATTGAACCCAGGACCTCATACATGCGAAGCACGCGCTCTACCACTGAGCTACATCCCCACTTAAATACAGTCTCATCTGCTTTTGCTGATTTACAAACACCATAAATCCAGCTTTGGGAACTCAACAGGACAGAAATGAATGTCCATTGTTCAAATTTGCATGAAATGCAGTAAAGAAAGCTTGGAGATGCTGGGGATTGAACCCAGGACCTCATACATGCAAAACATGCGCTCTATCACTGAGCTAAATCCCCGCATTACCACAGTATTTTCTCCTTTTGTCGATTTACAAACACCATAAATCCAGCTGTGGGAACTCCACAGGACAGAAATGAAAGTCCTTTGGTCAAATTTGCATGAAATGCAATAAAGAAAGCTTGGAGATGCTGGGGATTGAACCCAGGACCTCATACATGCAAAGCATGCGCTCTACCACTGAGCTACATCCCCTCTTAACCGCAGTAATTCCTGCTTTTGTAGATTTACAAACACCATAAATCCAGCTGTGGGAACTGTACAGGGCATGAATGAAAATCATTTGTATGAAACGAAATTCTTCTGCTCCAATTTGCATTAAACACCGCTTGGAGATGCTGGGGATTGAACCCAGGGCCTCATACATGCTAAGCATGCGCTCTATCACTGAGCTAAATCCCCGCATTACCACAGTATTTTCTGCTTTTGTCGATTTACAAACACCATAAATCCAGCTGTGGGAACTCCACAGGACAGAAATGAAAGTCCTTTGGTCAAATTTGCATGAAATGCTGTAAAGAAAGTGTGGAGATGCTGGGATTGAACCCAGGACCTCATACATGCGAAGCACGCACTCTACCACTGAGCTACATCCCCACTTAAATATAGTCTCATCTGCTTTTGCTGATTTACAAACACCATAAATCCAGCTTTGGGAACTCAACAGGACAGAAATGAATGTCCATTGTTCAAATTTGCATGAAATGCAGTAAAGAAAGCTTGGAGATGCTGGGGATTGAACCCAGGACCTCATACATGCAAAGCATGCGCTCTACCACTGAGCTACATCCCCACTTAACCACAGCATTTCCTGCTTTTGTCGATTTACAAACACCATAAATCCAGCTGTGGGAACTCCACAGGACAGAAATGAAAGTCCTTTGGTCAAATTTGCATGAAATGCAGTAAAGAAAGCTTGGAGATGCTGGGGATTGAACCCAGGACCTCATACATGCAAAACATGCGCTCTACCACTGAGCTACATCCCCTCTTAACCACAGTCTTTTCTGCTTTTGCTGATTTACAAACACCATAAATCCAGCTTTGGGAACTACACAGGACAGAAATGAAAGTCCATTGGTCAAATTTGCATGAAATGCAGTAAAGAAAGCTTGGAGATGCTGGGGATTGAACCCAAGACCTCATACATGCAAAGCATGCGCTCTACCACTGAGCTACATCCCCACTTAACCACAGCCTTTTCTGCTTTTGCTGAATTACAAACACCATAGATCCAGCTTTGGGTAATATACAGGACAGAAATTAAAGTCCATTGGTCAGATTTGCATGAAATGCAGTAAAGAAAGCTTGGAGATGCTGGGGATTGAACCCAAGACCTCCTACATGCAAAGCATGCGCTCTACCACTGAGCTACATCCCCACTTAACCACAGCCTTTTCTGCTTTTGCTGAATTACAAACACCATAAATCCAGCTTTGGGAAATCCACAGGACAGAAATGAAAGTCCATTGGTCAAATTTGCATGAAATGCAGTAAAGAAAGCTTGGAGATGCTGGGGATTGAACCCAGGACCTCATACATGCAAAGCATGCGCTCTACCACTGAGCTACATCCCCACTTAGCCACAGTCTTTCCTGCTTTTGTTGATTTACAAACACCATAAATCCAGCTGTGGGTACTCTACAGTGCATGAATGAAAACCATTTGTATGAAACGAAATTCTTCTGCTCCAATTTGCATTAATCAACCCTTGGAGATGCTCGGGATTGAACCCAGGACCTCATACATGCAAAGCATGCGCTCCACCACTGAGCTACATTCCCACTTAACTAAACTCTCATCTGCTTTTATACATTTATAAAAACCATAAATCCAGCTGTGTCTTAATAACAGGCGTTTCTGCTTTTGAAATGAAAGTCGTTTGCTCAAATCTGCTTGAAATGAATTTGTTCTGCTCCTATTTGGATTAAACACCGCTTGGAGATGCTGGGAATTGAACCCAGGGCCTCATACATGCTAAGCATGCGCTCTACCACTGAGCTACATCCCCACTTGACCACAATCTTTTCTGCTTTTGCTGATTTACAAACACCATAAATCCAGCTTTGGGAACTCCACAGGACAGAAATGAAAGTCCATTGGTCAAATTTGCATGAAATGCAGTAAAGAAAGCTTGGAGATGCTGGGGATTGAACCCAGGAACTCATACATGCGAAGCATGCGCTCTACCACTGAGCTACATCCCCACTCAACTACAGTCTCATGTGCTTTTGCTGATTTACAAACACCATAAATCCAGCTTTGGGAACTCAACAGGACAGAAATGAAAGTCCATTGTTCAAATTTGCATGAAATGCAGTAAAGAAAGCTTGGAGATGCTGGGGATTGAACCCAAGACCTCATACATGCAAAGCATGCGCTCTACCACTGAGCTACATCCCCACTTAACCACAGCCTTTTCTGCTTTTGCTGAATTACAAACACCATAAATCCAGCTTTGGGAAATCCACAGGACAGAAATGAAAGTCCATTGGTCAAATTTGCATGAAATGCAGTAAAGAAAGCTTGGAGATGCTGGGGATTGAACCCAGGACCTCATACATGCAAAGCATGCGCTCTACCACTGAGCTACATCCCCACTTAACTAAACTCTCATCTGCTTTTATACATTTATAAAAACCATAAATCCAGCTGTGTCTTAATAACAGGCGTTTCTGCTTTTGAAATGAAAGTCGTTTGCTCAAATCTGCTTGAAATGAATTTCTTCTGCTCCTATTTGGATTAAACACCGCTTGGAGATGCTGGGAATTGAACCCAGGGCCTCATACATGCTAAGCATGCGCTCTACCACTGAGCTACATCCCCACTTAACCACAGTCTTTCCTGCTTTTGTTGATTTACAAATACCATAAATCCAGCTGTGGGTACTCTACAGTGCATGAATGAAAACCATTTGTATGAAACGAAATTCTTCTGCTCCAATTTGCATTAATCAACCCTTGGAGATGCTGGGGATTGAACCCAGGACCTCATACATGCAAAGCATGCGCTCTACCACTGAGCTACATCCCCTCTTAACCTCAGTAATTCCTGCTTTTGTAGATTTACAAACACCATAAATCCAGCTGTGGGAACTGTACAGGGCATGAATGAAAATCATTTGTATGAAACGAAATTCTTCTGCTCCAATTTGCATTAAACACCGCTTGGAGATGCTGGGGATTGAACCCAGGGCCTCATACATGCTAAGCATGCGCTCTATCACTGAGCTAAATCCCCGCATTACCACAGTATTTTCTGCTTTTGTCGATTTACAAACACCATAAATCCAGCTGTGGGAACTCCACAGGACAGAAATGAAAGTCCTTTGGTCAAATTTGCATGAAATGCTGTAAAGAAAGTGTGGAGATGCTGGGAATTGAACCCAGGGCCTCATACATGCTAAGCATGCGCTCTACCACTGAGCTACATCCCCAGTTTACCACAGTATTTTCTGCTTTTGCCAATTTACAAACACCATAAATCCAGCTGTGGGAATTCTAGAGTGCATGAATGAAAATCATTTTTATGAAACGAAATTGTTCTGCTCTAATTTGCATTAAACAACCCTTGGAGATGCTGGGGATTGAACCCAGGACCTCATACATGCGAAGCACGCGCTCTACCACTGAGCTACATCCCCACTTAAATACAGTCTCATCTGCTTTTGCTGATTTACAAACACCATAAATCCAGCTTTGGGAACTCAACAGGACAGAAATGAATGTCCATTGTTCAAATTTGCATGAAATGCAGTAAAGAAAGCTTGGAGATGCTGGGGATTGAACCCAGGACCTCATACATGCAAAACATGCGCTCTATCACTGAGCTAAATCCCCGCATTACTACAGTATTTTCTCCTTTTGTCGATTTACAAACACCATAAATCCAGCTGTGGGAACTCCACAGGACAGAAATGAAAGTCCTTTGGTCAAATTTGCATGAAATGCAATAAAGAAAGCTTGGAGATGCTGGGGATTGAACCCAGGACCTCATACATGCAAAGCATGCGCTCTACCACTGAGCTACATCCCCTCTTAACCGCAGTAATTCCTGCTTTTGTAGATTTACAAACACCATAAATCCAGCTGTGGGAACTGTACAGGGCATGAATGAAAATCATTTGTATGAAACGAAATTCTTCTGCTCCAATTTGCATTAAACACCGCTTGGAGATGCTGGGGATTGAACCCAGGGCCTCATACATGCTAAGCATGCGCTCTATCACTGAGCTAAATCCCTGCATTACCACAGTATTTTCTGCTTTTGTCGATTTACCAACACCATAAATCCAGCTGTGGGAACTCCACAGGACAGAAATGAAAGTCCTTTGGTCAAATTTGCATGAAATGCTGTAAAGAAAGTGTGGAGATGCTGGGAATTGAACCCAGGGCCTCATACATGCTAAGCATGCGCTCTACCACTGAGCTACATCCCCAGTTTACCACAGTATTTTCTGCTTTTGCCAATTTACAAACACCATAAATCCAGCTGTGGGAATTCTAGAGTGCATGAATGAAAATCATTTGTATGAAACGAAATTGTTCTGCTCTAATTTGCATTAAACAACCCTTGGAGATGCTGGGGATTGAACCCAGGACCTCATACATGCGAAGCACGCGCTCTACCACTGAGCTACATCCCCACTTAAATACAGTCTCATCTGCTTTTGCTGATTTACAAACACCATAAATCCAGCTTTGGGAACTCAACAGGACAGAAATGAATGTCCATTGTTCAAATTTGCATGAAATGCAGTAAAGAAAGCTTGGAGATGCTGGGGATTGAACCCAGGACCTCATACATGCAAAGCATGCGCTCTACCACTGAGCTACATCCCCACTTAACCACAGCATTTCCTGCTTTTGTCGATTTACAAACACCATAAATCCAGCTGTGGGAACTCCACAGGACAGAAATGAAAGTCCTTTGGTCAAATTTGCATGAAATGCAGTAAAGAAAGCTTGGAGATGCTGGGGATTGAACCCAGGACCTCATACATGCAAAACATGCGCTCTACCACTGAGCTACATCCCCTCTTAACCACAGTCTTTTCTGCTTTTGCTGATTTACAAACACCATAAATCCAGCTTTGGGAACTCCACAGGACAGAAATGAAAGTCCTTTGGTCAAATTTGCATGAAATGCAGTAAAGAAAGCTTGGAGATGCTGGGGATTGAACCCAGGACCTCATACATGCAAAACATGCGCTCTACCACTGAGCTACATCCCCTCTTAACCACAGTCTTTTCTGCTTTTGCTGATTTACAAACACCATAAATCCAGCTTTGGGAACTACACAGGACAGAAATGAAAGTCCATTGGTCAAATTTGCATGAAATGCAGTAAAGAAAGCTTGGAGATGCTGGGGATTGAACCCAAGACCTCATACATGCAAAGCATGCGCTCTACCACTGAGCTACATCCCCACTTAACCGCAGCCTTTTCTGCTTTTGCTGAATTACAAACACCATAGATCCAGCTTTGGGTAATATACAGGACAGAAATTAAAGTCCATTGGTCAGATTTGCATGAAATGCAGTAAAGAAAGCTTGGAGATGCTGGGGATTGAACCCAAGACCTCATACATGCAAAGCATGCGCTCTACCACTGAGCTACATCCCCACTTAACCACAGCCTTTTCTGCTTTTGCTGAATTACAAACACCATAAATCCAGCTTTGGGAAATCCACAGGACAGAAATGAAAGTCCATTGGTCAAATTTGCATGAAATGCAGTAAAGAAAGCTTGGAGATGCTGGGGATTGAACCCAGGACCTCATACATGCAAAGCATGCGCTCTACCACTGAGCTACATCCCCACTTAACCACAGTCTTTCCTGCTTTTGTTGATTTACAAACACCATAAATCCAGCTGTGGGAACTGTACAGGGCATGAATGAAAATCATTTGTATGAAACGAAATTCTTCTGCTCCAATTTGCATTAAACACCGCTTGGAGATGCTGGGGATTGAACCCAGGGCCTCATACATGCTAAGCATGCGCTCTATCACTGAGCTAAATCCCCGCATTACCACAGTATTTTCTGCTTTTGTCGATTTACAAACACCATAAATCCAGCTGTGGGAACTCCACAGGACAGAAATGAAAGTCCTTTGGTCAAATTTGCATGAAATGCTGTAAAGAAAGTGTGGAGATGCTGGGAATTGAACCCAGGGCCTCATACATGCTAAGCATGCGCTCTACCACTGAGCTACATCCCCAGTTTACCACAGTATTTTCTGCTTTTGCCAATTTACAAACACCATAAATCCAGCTGTGGGAATTCTAGAGTGCATGAATGAAAATCATTTTTATGAAACGAAATTGTTCTGCTCTAATTTGCATTAAACAACCCTTGGAGATGCTGGGGATTGAACCCAGGACCTCATACATGCGAAGCACGCGCTCTACCACTGAGCTACATCCCCACTTAAATACAGTCTCATCTGCTTTTGCTGATTTACAAACACCATAAATCCAGCTTTGGGAACTCAACAGGACAGAAATGAATGTCCATTGTTCAAATTTGCATGAAATGCAGTAAAGAAAGCTTGGAGATGCTGGGGATTGAACCCAGGACCTCATACATGCAAAACATGCGCTCTATCACTGAGCTAAATCCCCACATTACCACAGTATTTTCTCCTTTTGTCGATTTACAAACACCATAAATCCAGCTGTGGGAACTCCACAGGACAGAAATGAAAGTCCTTTGGTCAAATTTGCATGAAATGCAATAAAGAAAGCTTGGAGATGCTGGGGATTGAACCCAGGACCTCATACATGCAAAGCATGCGCTCTACCACTGAGCTACATCCCCTCTTAACCGCAGTAATTCCTGCTTTTGTAGATTTACAAACACCATAAATCCAGCTGTGGGAACTGTACAGGGCATGAATGAAAATCATTTGTATGAAACGAAATTCTTCTGCTCCAATTTGCATTAAACACCGCTTGGAGATGCTGGGGATTGAACCCAGGGCCTCATACATGCTAAGCATGCGCTCTATCACTGAGCTAAATCCCCGCATTACCACAGTATTTTCTGCTTTTGTCGATTTACAAACACCATAAATCCAGCTGTGGGAACTCCACAGGACAGAAATGAAAGTCCTTTGGTCAAATTTGCATGAAATGCTGTAAAGAAAGTGTGGAGATGCTGGGATTGAACCCAGGACCTCATACATGCGAAGCACGCACTCTACCACTGAGCTACATCCCCACTTAAATATAGTCTCATCTGCTTTTGCTGATTTACAAACACCATAAATCCAGCTTTGGGAACTCAACAGGACAGAAATGAATGTCCATTGTTCAAATTTGCATGAAATGCAGTAAAGAAAGCTTGGAGATGCTGGGGATTGAACCCAGGACCTCATACATGCAAAGCATGCGCTCTACCACTGAGCTACATCCCCACTTAACCACAGCATTTCCTGCTTTTGTCGATTTACAAACACCATAAATCCAGCTGTGGGAACTCCACAGGACAGAAATGAAAGTCCTTTGGTCAAATTTGCATGAAATGCAGTAAAGAAAGCTTGGAGATGCTGGGGATTGAACCCAGGACCTCATACATGCAAAACATGCGCTCTACCACTGAGCTACATCCCCTCTTAACCACAGTCTTTTCTGCTTTTGCTGATTTACAAACACCATAAATCCAGCTTTGGGAACTACACAGGACAGAAATGAAAGTCCATTGGTCAAATTTGCATGAAATGCAGTAAAGAAAGCTTGGAGATGCTGGGGATTGAACCCAAGACCTCATACATGCAAAGCATGCGCTCTACCACTGAGCTACATCCCCACTTAACCACAGCCTTTTCTGCTTTTGCTGAATTACAAACACCATAGATCCAGCTTTGGGTAATATACAGGACAGAAATTAAAGTCCATTGGTCAGATTTGCATGAAATGCAGTAAAGAAAGCTTGGAGATGCTGGGGATTGAACCCAAGACCTCCTACATGCAAAGCATGCGCTCTACCACTGAGCTACATCCCCACTTAACCACAGCCTTTTCTGCTTTTGCTGAATTACAAACACCATAAATCCAGCTTTGGGAAATCCACAGGACAGAAATGAAAGTCCATTGGTCAAATTTGCATGAAATGCAGTAAAGAAAGCTTGGAGATGCTGGGGATTGAACCCAGGACCTCATACATGCAAAGCATGCGCTCTACCACTGAGCTACATCCCCACTTAGCCACAGTCTTTCCTGCTTTTGTTGATTTACAAACACCATAAATCCAGCTGTGGGTACTCTACAGTGCATGAATGAAAACCATTTGTATGAAACGAAATTCTTCTGCTCCAATTTGCATTAATCAACCCTTGGAGATGCTCGGGATTGAACCCAGGACCTCATACATGCAAAGCATGCGCTCCACCACTGAGCTACATTCCCACTTAACTAAACTCTCATCTGCTTTTATACATTTATAAAAACCATAAATCCAGCTGTGTCTTAATAACAGGCGTTTCTGCTTTTGAAATGAAAGTCGTTTGCTCAAATCTGCTTGAAATGAATTTGTTATGCTCCTATTTGGATTAAACACCGCTTGGAGATGCTGGGAATTGAACCCAGGGCCTCATACATGCTAAGCATGCGCTCTACCACTGAGCTACATCCCCACTTGACCACAATCTTTTCTGCTTTTGCTGATTTACAAACACCATAAATCCAGCTTTGGGAACTCCACAGGACAGAAATGAAAGTCCATTGGTCAAATTTGCATGAAATGCAGTAAAGAAAGCTTGGAGATGCTGGGGATTGAACCCAGGAACTCATACATGCGAAGCATGCGCTCTACCACTGAGCTACATCCCCACTCAACTACAGTCTCATGTGCTTTTGCTGATTTACAAACACCATAAATCCAGCTTTGGGAACTCAACAGGACAGAAATGAAAGTCCATTGTTCAAATTTGCATGAAATGCAGTAAAGAAAGCTTGGAGATGCTGGGGATTGAACCCAAGACCTCATACATGCAAAGCATGCGCTCTACCACTGAGCTACATCCCCACTTAACCACAGCCTTTTCTGCTTTTGCTGAATTACAAACACCATAAATCCAGCTTTGGGAAATCCACAGGACAGAAATGAAAGTCCATTGGTCAAATTTGCATGAAATGCAGTAAAGAAAGCTTGGAGATGCTGGGGATTGAACCCAGGACCTCATACATGCAAAGCATGCGCTCTACCACTGAGCTACATCCCCACTTAACTAAACTCTCATCTGCTTTTATACATTTATAAAAACCATAAATCCAGCTGTGTCTTAATAACAGGCGTTTCTGCTTTTGAAATGAAAGTCGTTTGCTCAAATCTGCTTGAAATGAATTTCTTCTGCTCCTATTTGGATTAAACACCGCTTGGAGATGCTGGGAATTGAACCCAGGGCCTCATACATGCTAAGCATGCGCTCTACCACTGAGCTACATCCCCACTTAACCACAGTCTTTCCTGCTTTTGTTGATTTACAAATACCATAAATCCAGCTGTGGGTACTCTACAGTGCATGAATGAAAACCATTTGTATGAAACGAAATTCTTCTGCTCCAATTTGCATTAATCAACCCTTGGAGATGCTGGGGATTGAACCCAGGACCTCATACATGCAAAGCATGCGCTCTACCACTGAGCTACATCCCCTCTTAACCTCAGTAATTCCTGCTTTTGTAGATTTACAAACACCATAAATCCAGCTGTGGGAACTGTACAGGGCATGAATGAAAATCATTTGTATGAAACGAAATTCTTCTGCTCCAATTTGCATTAAACACCGCTTGGAGATGCTGGGGATTGAACCCAGGGCCTCATACATGCTAAGCATGCGCTCTATCACTGAGCTAAATCCCCGCATTACCACAGTATTTTCTGCTTTTGTCGATTTACAAACACCATAAATCCAGCTGTGGGAACTCCACAGGACAGAAATGAAAGTCCTTTGGTCAAATTTGCATGAAATGCTGTAAAGAAAGTGTGGAGATGCTGGGAATTGAACCCAGGGCCTCATACATGCTAAGCATGCGCTCTACCACTGAGCTACATCCCCAGTTTACCACAGTATTTTCTGCTTTTGCCAATTTACAAACACCATAAATCCAGCTGTGGGAATTCTAGAGTGCATGAATGAAAATCATTTTTATGAAACGAAATTGTTCTGCTCTAATTTGCATTAAACAACCCTTGGAGATGCTGGGGATTGAACCCAGGACCTCATACATGCGAAGCACGCGCTCTACCACTGAGCTACATCCCCACTTAAATACAGTCTCATCTGCTTTTGCTGATTTACAAACACCATAAATCCAGCTTTGGGAACTCAACAGGACAGAAATGAATGTCCATTGTTCAAATTTGCATGAAATGCAGTAAAGAAAGCTTGGAGATGCTGGGGATTGAACCCAGGACCTCATACATGCAAAACATGCGCTCTATCACTGAGCTAAATCCCCGCATTACTACAGTATTTTCTCCTTTTGTCGATTTACAAACACCATAAATCCAGCTGTGGGAACTCCACAGGACAGAAATGAAAGTCCTTTGGTCAAATTTGCATGAAATGCAATAAAGAAAGCTTGGAGATGCTGGGGATTGAACCCAGGACCTCATACATGCAAAGCATGCGCTCTACCACTGAGCTACATCCCCTCTTAACCGCAGTAATTCCTGCTTTTGTAGATTTACAAACACCATAAATCCAGCTGTGGGAACTGTACAGGGCATGAATGAAAATCATTTGTATGAAACGAAATTCTTCTGCTCCAATTTGCATTAAACACCGCTTGGAGATGCTGGGGATTGAACCCAGGGCCTCATACATGCTAAGCATGCGCTCTATCACTGAGCTAAATCCCCGCATTACCACAGTATTTTCTGCTTTTGTCGATTTACCAACACCATAAATCCAGCTGTGGGAACTCCACAGGACAGAAATGAAAGTCCTTTGGTCAAATTTGCATGAAATGCTGTAAAGAAAGTGTGGAGATGCTGGGAATTGAACCCAGGGCCTCATACATGCTAAGCATGCGCTCTACCACTGAGCTACATCCCCAGTTTACCACAGTATTTTCTGCTTTTGCCAATTTACAAACACCATAAATCCAGCTGTGGGAATTCTAGAGTGCATGAATGAAAATCATTTGTATGAAACGAAATTGTTCTGCTCTAATTTGCATTAAACAACCCTTGGAGATGCTGGGGATTGAACCCAGGACCTCATACATGCGAAGCACGCGCTCTACCACTGAGCTACATCCCCACTTAAATACAGTCTCATCTGCTTTTGCTGATTTACAAACACCATAAATCCAGCTTTGGGAACTCAACAGGACAGAAATGAATGTCCATTGTTCAAATTTGCATGAAATGCAGTAAAGAAAGCTTGGAGATGCTGGGGATTGAACCCAGGACCTCATACATGCAAAGCATGCGCTCTACCACTGAGCTACATCCCCACTTAACCACAGCATTTCCTGCTTTTGTCGATTTACAAACACCATAAATCCAGCTGTGGGAACTCCACAGGACAGAAATGAAAGTCCTTTGGTCAAATTTGCATGAAATGCAGTAAAGAAAGCTTGGAGATGCTGGGGATTGAACCCAGGACCTCATACATGCAAAACATGCGCTCTACCACTGAGCTACATCCCCTCTTAACCACAGTCTTTTCTGCTTTTGCTGATTTACAAACACCATAAATCCAGCTTTGGGAACTCCACAGGACAGAAATGAAAGTCCTTTGGTCAAATTTGCATGAAATGCAGTAAAGAAAGCTTGGAGATGCTGGGGATTGAACCCAGGACCTCATACATGCAAAACATGCGCTCTACCACTGAGCTACATCCCCTCTTAACCACAGTCTTTTCTGCTTTTGCTGATTTACAAACACCATAAATCCAGCTTTGGGAACTACACAGGACAGAAATGAAAGTCCTTTGGTCAAATTTGCA
>NC_136741.1:16535000-16542500 GCF_936440315.1 Barbus barbus
ACAGGACAGAAATGAAAGTCCTTTGGTCAAATTTGCATGAAATGCAGTAAAGAAAGCTTGGAGATGCTGGGGATTGAACCGAGGACCTCATAAATGCAAAGCATGCGCTCCACCACTGAGCTACATTCCCACTTAACTAAACTCTCATCTGCTTTTATACATTTATAAAAACCATAAATCCAGCTGTGTCTTAATAACAGGCTTTTCTGCTTTTGAAATGAAAGTCGTTTGCTCAAATCTGCTTGAAATGAATTTCTTCTGCTCCTATTTGGATTAAACACCGCTTGGAGATGCTGGGAATTGAACCCAGGGCCTCATACATGCTAAGCATGCGCTCTACCACTGAGCTACATCCCCACTTAACCACAGTCTTTTCTGCTTTTGCTGATTTACAAACACCATAAATCCAGCTGTGGGAACTCCACAGGACAGAAATGAAAGTCCATTGGTCAAATTTGCATGAAATGCAGTAAAGAAAGCTTGGAGATGCTGGGGATTGAACCCAGGACCTCATACATGCAAAGCATGCGCTCTACCACTGAGCTACATCCCCTCTTAACCACAGTCTTTTCTGCTTTTGCTGATTTACAAACACCATAAATCTAGCTTTGGGAACTACACAGGACAGAAATGAAAGTCCATTGGTCAAATTTGCATGAAATGCAGTAAAGAAAGCTTGGAGATGCTGGGGATTGAACCCAGGACCTCATACATGCAAAGCATGCGCTCCAACACTGAGCTACATTCCCACTTAACTAAACTCTCATCTGCTTTTATACATTTATAAAAACCATAAATCCAGCTGTGTCTTAATAACAGGGTTTTCTGCTTTTGAAACGAAAGTCGTTTGCTCAAATCTGCTTGAAATGAATTTCTTCTGCTCCTATTTGGATTAAACACCGCTTGGAGATGCTGGGAATTGAACCCAGGGCCTCATACATGCTAAGCATGCGCTCTACCACTGAGCTACATCCCCACTTAACCACAGTCTTTTCTGCTTTTGCTGATTTACAAACACCATAAATCCAGCTGTGGGAACTCCACAGGACAGAAATGAAAGTCCATTGGTCAAATTTGCATGAAATGCAGTAAAGAAAGCTTGGAGATGCTGGGGATTGAACCCAGGACCTCATACATGCAAAGCATGCGCTCTACCACTGAGCTACATCCCCTCTTAACCACAGTCTTTTCTGCTTTTGCTGATTTACAAACACCATAAATCCAGCTTTGGGAACTACACAGGACAGAAATGAAAGTCCATTGGTCAAATTTGCATGAAATGCAGTAAAGAAAGCTTGGAGATGCTGGGGATTGAACCCAGAACCTCATACATGCAAAGCATGCGCTCCAGCACTGAGCTACATTCCCACTTAACTAAACTCTCATCTGCTTTTATACATTTATAAAAACCATAAATCCAGCTGTGTCTTAATAACAGGCTTTTCTGCTTTTGAAATGAAAGTCGTTTGCTCAAATCTGCTTGAAATGAATTTCTTCTGCTCCTATTTGGATTAAACACCGCTTGGAGATGCTGGGAATTGAACCCAGGGCCTCATACATGCTAAGCATGCGCTCTACCACTGAGCTACATCCCCACTTAACCACAGTCTTTTCTGCTTTTGCTGATTTACAAACACCATAAATCCAGCTTTGGGAACTCAACAGGACAGAAATGAATGTCCATTGTTCAAATTTGCATGAAATGCAGTAAAGAAAACTTGGAGATGCTGGGGATTGAACCCAGGACCTCATACATGCAAAGCATGCGCTCTACCACTGAGCTACATCCCCTCTTAACCACAGTCTTTTCTGCTTTTGCTGATTTACAAACACCATAAATCCAGCTTTGGGAACTACACAGGACAGAAATTAAAGTCCATTGGTCAAATTTGCATGAAATGCAGTAAAGAAAGCTTGGAGATGCTGGGGATTGAACCCAGGACCTCATACATGCAAAGCATGCGCTCTACCACTGAGCTACATCCCCACTTAACCACAGCCTTTTCTGCTTTTGCTGAATTACAAACACCATAAATCCAGCTTTGGGAAATCCACAGGACAGAAATGAAAGTCCATTGGTCAAATTTGCATGAAATGCAGTAATGAAAGCTTGGAGATGCTGGGGATTGAACCCAGGACCTCATACATGCAAAGCATGCGCTCTACCACTGAGCTACATCCCCACTTAACCACAGTCTGTCCTGCTTTTGTTGATTTACAAACACCATAAATCCAGCTGTGGGTACTCTACAGTGCATGAATGAAAATCATTTGTATGAAACGAAATTCTTCTGCTCCAATTTGCATTAATCAACCCTTGGAGATGCTCGGGATTGAACCCAGGACCTCATACATGCAAAGCATGCGCTCCACCACTGAGCTACATTCCCACTTAACTAAACTCTCATCTGCTTTTATACATTTATAAAAACCATAAATCCAGCTGTGTCTTAATAACAGGCGTTTCTGCTTTTGAAATGAAAGTCGTTTGCTCAAATCTGCTTGAAATGAATTTCTTCTGCTCCTATTTGGATTAAACACCGCTTGGAGATGCTGGGAATTGAACCCAGGGCCTCATACATGCTAAGCATGCGCTCTACCACTGAGCTACATCCCCACTTAACCACAGTCTTTTCTGCTTTTGCTGATTTACAAACACCATAAATCCAGCTTTGGGAACTCCACAGGACAGAAATGAAAGTCCATTGGTCAAATTTGCATGAAATGCAGTAAAGAAAGCTTGGAGATGCTGGGGATTGAACCCAGGACCTCATACATGCGAAGCATGCGCTCTACCACTGAGCTACATCCCCACTCAACTACAGCCTCATCTGCTTTTGCTGATTTACAAACACCATAAATCCAGCTTTGGGAACTCAACAGGACAGAAATGAAAGTCCATTGTTCAAATTTGCATGAAATGCAGTAAAGAAAGCTTGGAGATGCTGGGGATTGAACCCAAGACCTCATACATGCAAAGCATGCGCTCTACCACTGAGCTACATCCCCACTTAACTGCAGTAATTCCTGCTTTTGTAGATTTACAAACACCATAAATCCAGCTGTGGGAACTGTACAGGGCATGAATGAAAATCATTTGTATGAAACGAAATTCTTCTGCTCCAATTTGCATTAAACACCGCTTGGAGATGCTGGGGATTGAACCCAGGGCCTCATACATGCTAAGCATGCGCTCTATCACTGAGCTAAATCCCCGCATTACCACAGTATTTTCTCCTTTTGTCGATTTACAAACACCATAAATCCAGCTGTGGGAACTCCACAGGACAGAAATGAAAGTCCTTTGGTCAAATTTGCATGAAATGCAGTAAAGAAAGCTTGGAGATGCTGGGGATTGAACCCAGGACCTCATACATGCAAAGCATGCGCTCTACCACTGAGCTACATCCCCTCTTAACCTCAGTAATTCCTGCTTTTGTAGATTTACAAACACCATAAATCCAGCTGTGGGAACTGTACAGGGCATGAATGAAAATCATTTGTATGAAACAAAATTCTTCTGCTCCAATTTGCATTAAACACCGCTTGGAGATGCTGGGGATTGAACCCAGGGCCTCATACATGCTAAGCATGCGCTCTATCACTGAGCTAAATCCCCGCATTACCACAGTATTTTCTGCTTTTGTCGATTTACAAACACCATAAATCCAGCTGTGGGAACTCCACAGGACAGAAATGAAAGTCCTTTGGTCAAATTTGCATGAAATGCTGTAAAGAAAGTGTGGAGATGCTGGGAATTGAACCCAGGGCCTCATACATGCTAAGCATGCGCTCTACCACTGAGCTACATCCCCAGTTTACCACAGTATTTTCTGCTTTTGCCAATTTACAAACACCATAAATCCAGCTGTGGGAATTCTAGAGTGCATGAATGAAAATCATTTTTATGAAACGAAATTGTTCTGCTCTAATTTGCATTAAACAACCCTTGGAGATGCTGGGGATTGAACCCAAGACCTCATACATGCGAAGCACGCGCTCTACCACTGAGCTACATCCCCACTTAAATACAGTCTCATCTGCTTTTGCTGATTTACAAACACCATAAATCCAGCTTTGGGAACTCAACAGGACAGAAATGAATGTCCATTGTTCAAATTTGCATGAAATGCAGTAAAGAAAGCTTGGAGATGCTGGGGATTGAACCCAGGACCTCATACATGCAAAACATGCGCTCTATCACTGAGCTAAATCCCCGCATTACTACAGTATTTTCTCCTTTTGTCGATTTACAAACACCATAAATCCAGCTGTGGGAACTCCACAGGACAGAAATGAAAGTCCTTTGGTCAAATTTGCATGAAATGCAATAAAGAAAGCTTGGAGATGCTGGGGATTGAACCCAGGACCTCATACATGCAAAGCATGCGCTCTACCACTGAGCTACATCCCCTCTTAACCGCAGTAATTCCTGCTTTTGTAGATTTACAAACACCATAAATCCAGCTGTGGGAACTGTACAGGGCATGAATGAAAATCATTTGTATGAAACGAAATTCTTCTGCTCCAATTTGCATTAAACACCGCTTGGAGATGCTGGGGATTGAACCCAGGGCCTCATACATGCTAAGCATGCGCTCTATCACTGAGCTAAATCCCCGCATTACCACAGTATTTTCTGCTTTTGTCGATTTACAAACACCATAAATCCAGCTGTGGGAACTCCACAGGACAGAAATGAAAGTCCTTTGGTCAAATTTGCATGAAATGCAGTAAAGAAAGCTTGGAGATGCTGGGGATTGAACCGAGGACCTCATAAATGCAAAGCATGCGCTCCACCACTGAGCTACATTCCCACTTAACTAAACTCTCATCTGCTTTTATACATTTATAAAAACCATAAATCCAGCTGTGTCTTAATAACAGGCTTTTCTGCTTTTGAAATGAAAGTCGTTTGCTCAAATCTGCTTGAAATGAATTTCTTCTGCTCCTATTTGGATTAAACACCGCTTGGAGATGCTGGGAATTGAACCCAGGGCCTCATACATGCTAAGCATGCGCTCTACCACTGAGCTACATCCCCACTTAACCACAGTCTTTTCTGCTTTTGCTGATTTACAAACACCATAAATCCAGCTGTGGGAACTCCACAGGACAGAAATGAAAGTCCATTGGTCAAATTTGCATGAAATGCAGTAAAGAAAGCTTGGAGATGCTGGGGATTGAACCCAGGACCTCATACATGCAAAGCATGCGCTCTACCACTGAGCTACATCCCCTCTTAACCACAGTCTTTTCTGCTTTTGCTGATTTACAAACACCATAAATCCAGCTTTGGGAACTACACAGGACAGAAATGAAAGTCCATTGGTCAAATTTGCATGAAATGCAGTAAAGAAAGCTTGGAGATGCTGGGGATTGAACCCAGGACCTCATACATGCAAAGCATGCGCTCCAACACTGAGCTACATTCCCACTTAACTAAACTCTCATCTGCTTTTATACATTTATAAAAACCATAAATCCAGCTGTGTCTTAATAACAGGGTTTTCTGCTTTTGAAACGAAAGTCGTTTGCTCAAATCTGCTTGAAATGAATTTCTTCTGCTCCTATTTGGATTAAACACCGCTTGGAGATGCTGGGAATTGAACCCAGGGCCTCATACATGCTAAGCATGCGCTCTACCACTGAGCTACATCCCCACTTAACCACAGTCTTTTCTGCTTTTGCTGATTTACAAACACCATAAATCCAGCTGTGGGAACTCCACAGGACAGAAATGAAAGTCCATTGGTCAAATTTGCATGAAATGCAGTAAAGAAAGCTTGGAGATGCTGGGGATTGAACCCAGGACCTCATACATGCAAAGCATGCGCTCTACCACTGAGCTACATCCCCTCTTAACCACAGTCTTTTCTGCTTTTGCTGATTTACAAACACCATAAATCCAGCTTTGGGAACTACACAGGACAGAAATGAAAGTCCATTGGTCAAATTTGCATGAAATGCAGTAAAGAAAGCTTGGAGATGCTGGGGATTGAACCCAGAACCTCATACATGCAAAGCATGCGCTCCAGCACTGAGCTACATTCCCACTTAACTAAACTCTCATCTGCTTTTATACATTTATAAAAACCATAAACCCAGCTGTGTCTTAATAACAGGCTTTTCTGCTTTTGAAATGAAAGTCGTTTGCTCAAATCTGCTTGAAATGAATTTCTTCTGCTCCTATTTGGATTAAACACCGCTTGGAGATGCTGGGAATTGAACCCAGGGCCTCATACATGCTAAGCATGCGCTCTACCACTGAGCTACATCCCCACTTAACCACAGTCTTTTCTGCTTTTGCTGATTTACAAACACCATAAATCCAGCTTTGGGAACTCAACAGGACAGAAATGAATGTCCATTGTTCAAATTTGCATGAAATGCAGTAAAGAAAACTTGGAGATGCTGGGGATTGAACCCAGGACCTCATACATGCAAAGCATGCGCTCTACCACTGAGCTACATCCCCTCTTAACCACAGTCTTTTCTGCTTTTGCTGATTTACAAACACCATAAATCCAGCTTTGGGAACTACACAGGACAGAAATTAAAGTCCATTGGTCAAATTTGCATGAAATGCAGTAAAGAAAGCTTGGAGATGCTGGGGATTGAACCCAGGACCTCATACATGCAAAGCATGCGCTCTACCACTGAGCTACATCCCCACTTAACCACAGCCTTTTCTGCTTTTGCTGAATTACAAACACCATAAATCCAGCTTTGGGAAATCCACAGGACAGAAATGAAAGTCCATTGGTCAAATTTGCATGAAATGCAGTAATGAAAGCTTGGAGATGCTGGGGATTGAACCCAGGACCTCATACATGCAAAGCATGCGCTCTACCACTGAGCTACATCCCCACTTAACCACAGTCTGTCCTGCTTTTGTTGATTTACAAACACCATAAATCCAGCTGTGGGTACTCTACAGTGCATGAATGAAAATCATTTGTATGAAACGAAATTCTTCTGCTCCAATTTGCATTAATCAACCCTTGGAGATGCTCGGGATTGAACCCAGGACCTCATACATGCAAAGCATGCGCTCCACCACTGAGCTACATTCCCACTTAACTAAACTCTCATCTGCTTTTATACATTTATAAAAACCATAAATCCAGCTGTGTCTTAATAACAGGCTTTTCTGCTTTTGAAATGAAAGTCGTTTGCTCAAATCTGCTTGAAATGAATTTCTTCTGCTCCTATTTGGATTAAACACCGCTTGGAGATGCTGGGAATTGAACCCAGGGCCTCATACATGCTAAGCATGCGCTCTACCACTGAGCTACATCCCCACTCAACTACAGTCTCATCTGCTTTTGCTGATTTACAAACACCATAAATCCAGCTTTGGGAACTCCACAGGACAGAAATGAAAGTCCTTTGGTCAAATTTGCATGAAATGCAGTAAAGAAAGCTTGGAGATGCTGGGGATTGAACCCAGGACCTCATACACGCAAAGCATGCGCTCTACCAATGAGCTACATCCCC
>NC_136741.1:16545000-16552500 GCF_936440315.1 Barbus barbus
CTGTGGGAACTCCACAGGACAGAAATGAAAGTCCTTTGGTCAAATTTGCATGAAATGCTGTAAAGAAAGTGTGGAGATGCTGGGAATTGAACCCAGGGCCTCATACATGCTAAGCATGCGCTCTACCACTGAGCTACATCCCCAGTTTACCACAGTATTTTCTGCTTTTGCCAATTTACAAACACCATAAATCCAGCTGTGGGAATTCTAGAGTGCATGAATGAAAATCATTTTTATGAAACGAAATTGTTCTGCTCTAATTTGCATTAAACAACCCTTGGAGATGCTGGGGATTGAACCCAGGACCTCATACATGCGAAGCACGCGCTCTACCACTGAGCTACATCCCCACTTAAATACAGTCTCATCTGCTTTTGCTGATTTACAAACACCATAAATCCAGCTTTGGGAACTCAACAGGACAGAAATGAATGTCCATTGTTCAAATTTGCATGAAATGCAGTAAAGAAAGCTTGGAGATGCTGGGGATTGAACCCAGGACCTCATACATGCAAAGCATGCGCTCTATCACTGAGCTAAATCCCCGCATTACCACAGTATTTTCTCCTTTTGTCGATTTACAAACACCATAAATCCAGCTGTGGGAACTCCACAGGACAGAAATGAAAGTCCTTTGGTCAAATTTGCATGAAATGCAATAAAGAAAGCTTGGAGATGCTGGGGATTGAACCCAGGACCTCATACATGCAAAGCATGCGCTCTACCACTGAGCTACATCCCCTCTTAACCGCAGTAATTCCTGCTTTTGTAGATTTACAAACACCATAAATCCAGCTGTGGGAACTGTACAGGGCATGAATGAAAATCATTTGTATGAAACGAAATTCTTCTGCTCCAATTTGCATTAAACACCGCTTGGAGATGCTGGGGATTGAACCCAGGGCCTCATACATGCTAAGCATGCGCTCTATCACTGAGCTAAATCCCCGCATTACCACAGTATTTTCTGCTTTTGTCGATTTACAAACACCATAAATCCAGCTGTGGGAACTCCACAGGACAGAAATGAAAGTCCTTTGGTCAAATTTGCATGAAATGCTGTAAAGAAAGTGTGGAGATGCTGGGAATTGAACCCAGGGCCTCATACATGCTAAGCATGCGCTCTACCACTGAGCTACATCCCCAGTTTACCACAGTATTTTCTGCTTTTGCCAATTTACAAACACCATAAATCCAGCTGTGGGAATTCTAGAGTGCATGAATGAAAATCATTTTTATGAAACGAAATTGTTCTGCTCTAATTTGCATTAAACAACCCTTGGAGATGCTGGGGATTGAACCCAGGACCTCATACATGCGAAGCACGCGCTCTACCACTGAGCTACATCCCCACTTAAATACAGTCTCATCTGCTTTTGCTGATTTACAAACACCATAAATCCAGCTTTGGGAACTCAACAGGACAGAAATGAATGTCCATTGTTCAAATTTGCATGAAATGCAGTAAAGAAAGCTTGGAGATGCTGGGGATTGAACCCAGGACCTCATACATGCAAAGCATGCGCTCTATCACTGAGCTAAATCCCCGCATTACCACAGTATTTTCTCCTTTTGTCGATTTACAAACACCATAAATCCAGCTGTGGGAACTCCACAGGACAGAAATGAAAGTCCTTTGGTCAAATTTGCATGAAATGCAATAAAGAAAGCTTGGAGATGCTGGGGATTGAACCCAGGACCTCATACATGCAAAGCATGCGCTCTACCACTGAGCTACATCCCCTCTTAACCGCAGTAATTCCTGCTTTTGTAGATTTACAAACACCATAAATCCAGCTGTGGGAACTGTACAGGGCATGAATGAAAATCATTTGTATGAAACGAAATTCTTCTGCTCCAATTTGCATTAAACACCGCTTGGAGATGCTGGGGATTGAACCCAGGGCCTCATACATGCTAAGCATGCGCTCTATCACTGAGCTAAATCCCCGCATTACCACAGTATTTTCTGCTTTTGTCGATTTACAAACACCATAAATCCAGCTGTGGGAACTCCACAGGACAGAAATGAAAGTCCTTTGGTCAAATTTGCATGAAATGCTGTAAAGAAAGTGTGGAGATGCTGGGAATTGAACCCAGGGCCTCATACATGCTAAGCATGCGCTCTACCACTGAGCTACATCCCCAGTTTACCACAGTATTTTCTGCTTTTGCCAATTTACAAACACCATAAATCCAGCTGTGGGAATTCTAGAGTGCATGAATGAAAATCATTTGTATGAAACGAAATTGTTCTGCTCTAATTTGCATTAAACAACCCTTGGAGATGCTGGGGATTGAACCCAGGACCTCATACATGCGAAGCACGCGCTCTACCACTGAGCTACATCCCCACTTAAATACAGTCTCATCTGCTTTTGCTGATTTACAAACACCATAAATCCAGCTTTGGGAACTCCACAGGACAGAAATGAAAGTCCATTGGTCAAATTTGCATGAAATGCAGTAAAGAAAGCTTGGAGATGCTGGGGATTGAACCCAGGAACTCATACATGCGAAGCATGCGCTCTACCACTGAGCTACATCCCCACTCAACTACAGTCTCATCTGCTTTTGCTGATTTACAAACACCATAAATCCAGCTTTGGGAACTCAACAGGACAGAAATGAAAGTCCATTGTTCAAATTTGCATGAAATGCAGTAAAGAAAGCTTGGAGATGCTGGGGATTGAACCCAAGACCTCATACATGCAAAGCATGCGCTCTACCACTGAGCTACATCCCCACTTAACCACAGCCTTTTCTGCTTTTGCTGAATTACAAACACCATAAATCCAGCTTTGGGAAATCCACAGGACAGAAATGAAAGTCCATTGGTCAAATTTGCATGAAATGCAGTAAAGAAAGCTTGGAGATGCTGGGGATTGAACCCAGGACCTCATACATGCAAAGCATGCGCTCTATCACTGAGCTACATCCCCACTTAACCACAGTCTTTCCTGCTTTTGTTGATTTACAAACACCATAAATCCAGCTGTGGGTACTCTACAGTGCATGAATGAAAACCATTTGTATGAAACGAAATTCTTCTGCTCCAATTTGCATTAATCAACCCTTGGAGATGCTCGGGATTGAACCCAGGACCTCATACATGCAAAGCATGCGCTCCACCACTGAGCTACATTCCCACTTAACTAAACTCTCATCTGCTTTTATACATTTATAAAAACCATAAATCCAGCTGTGTCTTAATAACAGGCTTTTCTGCTTTTGAAATGAAAGTCGTTTGCTCAAATCTGCTTGAAATGAATTTCTTCTGCTCCTATTTGGATTAAACACCGCTTGGAGATGCTGGGAATTGAACCCAGGGCCTCATACATGCTAAGCATGCGCTCTACCACTGAGCTACATCCCCACTCAACTACAGCCTCATCTGCTTTTGCTGATTTACAAACACCATAAATCCAGCTTTGGGAACTCCACAGGACAGAAATGAAAGTCCATTGGTCAAATTTGCATGAAATGCAGTAAAGAAAGCTTGGAGATGCTGGGGATTGAACCCAGGACCTCATACATGCGAAGCATGCGCTCTACCACTGAGCTACATCCCCACTCAACTACAGCCTCATCTGCTTTTGCTGATTTACAAACACCATAAATCCAGCTTTGGGAACTCAACAGGACAGAAATGAAAGTCCATTGTTCAAATTTGCATGAAATGCAGTAAAGAAAGCTTGGAGATGCTGGGGATTGAACCCAAGACCTCATACATGCAAAGCATGCGCTCTACCACTGAGCTACATCCCCACTTAACTGCAGTAATTCCTGCTTTTGTAGATTTACAAACACCATAAATCCAGCTGTGGGAACTGTACAGGGCATGAATGAAAATCATTTGTATGAAACGAAATTCTTCTGCTCCAATTTGCATTAAACACCGCTTGGAGATGCTGGGGATTGAACCCAGGGCCTCATACATGCTAAGCATGCGCTCTATCACTGAGCTAAATCCCCGCATTACCACAGTATTTTCTCCTTTTGTCGATTTACAAACACCATAAATCCAGCTGTGGGAACTCCACAGGACAGAAATGAAAGTCCTTTGGTCAAATTTGCATGAAATGCAGTAAAGAAAGCTTGGAGATGCTGGGGATTGAACCCAGGACCTCATACATGCAAAGCATGCGCTCTACCACTGAGCTACATCCCCTCTTAACCTCAGTAATTCCTGCTTTTGTAGATTTACAAACACCATAAATCCAGCTGTGGGAACTGTACAGGGCATGAATGAAAATCATTTGTATGAAACGAAATTCTTCTGCTCCAATTTGCATTAAACACCGCTTGGAGATGCTGGGGATTGAACCCAGGGCCTCATACATGCTAAGCATGCGCTCTATCACTGAGCTAAATCCCCGCATTACCACAGTATTTTCTGCTTTTGTCGATTTACAAACACCATAAATCCAGCTGTGGGAACTCCACAGGACAGAAATGAAAGTCCTTTGGTCAAATTTGCATGAAATGCTGTAAAGAAAGTGTGGAGATGCTGGGAATTGAACCCAGGGCCTCATACATGCTAAGCATGCGCTCTACCACTGAGCTACATCCCCAGTTTACCACAGTATTTTCTGCTTTTGCCAATTTACAAACACCATAAATCCAGCTGTGGGAATTCTAGAGTGCATGAATGAAAATCATTTTTATGAAACGAAATTGTTCTGCTCTAATTTGCATTAAACAACCCTTGGAGATGCTGGGGATTGAACCCAAGACCTCATACATGCGAAGCACGCGCTCTACCACTGAGCTACATCCCCACTTAAATACAGTCTCATCTGCTTTTGCTGATTTACAAACACCATAAATCCAGCTTTGGGAACTCAACAGGACAGAAATGAATGTCCATTGTTCAAATTTGCATGAAATGCAGTAAAGAAAGCTTGGAGATGCTGGGGATTGAACCCAGGACCTCATACATGCAAAACATGCGCTCTATCACTGAGCTAAATCCCCGCATTACTACAGTATTTTCTCCTTTTGTCGATTTACAAACACCATAAATCCAGCTGTGGGAACTCCACAGGACAGAAATGAAAGTCCTTTGGTCAAATTTGCATGAAATGCAATAAAGAAAGCTTGGAGATGCTGGGGATTGAACCCAGGACCTCATACATGCAAAGCATGCGCTCTACCACTGAGCTACATCCCCTCTTAACCGCAGTAATTCCTGCTTTTGTAGATTTACAAACACCATAAATCCAGCTGTGGGAACTGTACAGGGCATGAATGAAAATCATTTGTATGAAACGAAATTCTTCTGCTCCAATTTGCATTAAACACCGCTTGGAGATGCTGGGGATTGAACCCAGGGCCTCATACATGCTAAGCATGCGCTCTATCACTGAGCTAAATCCCCGCATTACCACAGTATTTTCTGCTTTTGTCGATTTACAAACACCATAAATCCAGCTGTGGGAACTCCACAGGACAGAAATGAAAGTCCTTTGGTCAAATTTGCATGAAATGCAGTAAAGAAAGCTTGGAGATGCTGGGGATTGAACCGAGGACCTCATAAATGCAAAGCATGCGCTCCACCACTGAGCTACATTCCCACTTAACTAAACTCTCATCTGCTTTTATACATTTATAAAAACCATAAATCCAGCTGTGTCTTAATAACAGGCTTTTCTGCTTTTGAAATGAAAGTCGTTTGCTCAAATCTGCTTGAAATGAATTTCTTCTGCTCCTATTTGGATTAAACACCGCTTGGAGATGCTGGGAATTGAACCCAGGGCCTCATACATGCTAAGCATGCGCTCTACCACTGAGCTACATCCCCACTTAACCACAGTCTTTTCTGCTTTTGCTGATTTACAAACACCATAAATCCAGCTGTGGGAACTCCACAGGACAGAAATGAAAGTCCATTGGTCAAATTTGCATGAAATGCAGTAAAGAAAGCTTGGAGATGCTGGGGATTGAACCCAGGACCTCATACATGCAAAGCATGCGCTCTACCACTGAGCTACATCCCCTCTTAACCACAGTCTTTTCTGCTTTTGCTGATTTACAAACACCATAAATCCAGCTTTGGGAACTACACAGGACAGAAATGAAAGTCCATTGGTCAAATTTGCATGAAATGCAGTAAAGAAAGCTTGGAGATGCTGGGGATTGAACCCAGGACCTCATACATGCAAAGCATGCGCTCCAACACTGAGCTACATTCCCACTTAACTAAACTCTCATCTGCTTTTATACATTTATAAAAACCATAAATCCAGCTGTGTCTTAATAACAGGGTTTTCTGCTTTTGAAACGAAAGTCGTTTGCTCAAATCTGCTTGAAATGAATTTCTTCTGCTCCTATTTGGATTAAACACCGCTTGGAGATGCTGGGAATTGAACCCAGGGCCTCATACATGCTAAGCATGCGCTCTACCACTGAGCTACATCCCCACTTAACCACAGTCTTTTCTGCTTTTGCTGATTTACAAACACCATAAATCCAGCTGTGGGAACTCCACAGGACAGAAATGAAAGTCCATTGGTCAAATTTGCATGAAATGCAGTAAAGAAAGCTTGGAGATGCTGGGGATTGAACCCAGGACCTCATACATGCAAAGCATGCGCTCTACCACTGAGCTACATCCCCTCTTAACCACAGTCTTTTCTGCTTTTGCTGATTTACAAACACCATAAATCCAGCTTTGGGAACTACACAGGACAGAAATGAAAGTCCATTGGTCAAATTTGCATGAAATGCAGTAAAGAAAGCTTGGAGATGCTGGGGATTGAACCCAGAACCTCATACATGCAAAGCATGCGCTCCAGCACTGAGCTACATTCCCACTTAACTAAACTCTCATCTGCTTTTATACATTTATAAAAACCATAAATCCAGCTGTGTCTTAATAACAGGCTTTTCTGCTTTTGAAATGAAAGTCGTTTGCTCAAATCTGCTTGAAATGAATTTCTTCTGCTCCTATTTGGATTAAACACCGCTTGGAGATGCTGGGAATTGAACCCAGGGCCTCATACATGCTAAGCATGCGCTCTACCACTGAGCTACATCCCCACTTAACCACAGTCTTTTCTGCTTTTGCTGATTTACAAACACCATAAATCCAGCTTTGGGAACTCAACAGGACAGAAATGAATGTCCATTGTTCAAATTTGCATGAAATGCAGTAAAGAAAACTTGGAGATGCTGGGGATTGAACCCAGGACCTCATACATGCAAAGCATGCGCTCTACCACTGAGCTACATCCCCTCTTAACCACAGTCTTTTCTGCTTTTGCTGATTTACAAACACCATAAATCCAGCTTTGGGAACTACACAGGACAGAAATTAAAGTCCATTGGTCAAATTTGCATGAAATGCAGTAAAGAAAGCTTGGAGATGCTGGGGATTGAACCCAGGACCTCATACATGCAAAGCATGCGCTCTACCACTGAGCTACATCCCCACTTAACCACAGCCTTTTCTGCTTTTGCTGAATTACAAACACCATAAATCCAGCTTTGGGAAATCCA
>NC_136741.1:18627500-18715000 GCF_936440315.1 Barbus barbus
AGTTATGGACCAGTCACAAGAACTGTATACATCAGGCAAGTGAAAAATGGCAAGTTTGTTCTTTGATAAGCCAAAAGTAAAACAAGTACCCTTTTGTAAGATATTTGCCTTTTGTGCAAGGTGAACGAGTAGTTTTCAGAATATTTGTTGTCCATGTTCAAATCAGTCATAATGTGTATACTGATATTGATAATATAAAAAAAGAGTATAAAAATATTGATATTTTTAACATTTTACAACCCAGTTTACTTCCACAATATGATGAATTTTCAAATTAAACAGGATGCTGAATGACAAAATATATTATAGTATTTTATCTATTGGGAATTGATTTTCATTGTGAAAAATTAATATTACACACCAGAATGGAGTGAAGTGGGTTGAAAAGTATGAAGTATTTGTGATATTTGTTTCAGAAGCAAAATTACGTTTTTAATAGAAGATTACTGTTTTTAATTTGATTAATATGCACCAGTGAATCATGCACACAAGACTAAGAACGTGTATACAGAGTAGGTGTAGGTTAAAAAAATATATTAAACAATGATTTTTGTTAACAACTTTAATTTTTAAATGAAATGTATTATTTTTAATAAAAAATAATCATTCTTGATTTAATAATAATTCAGTTGTATTCAGATTTATTTTGTCTCTGCATTTTGCATTTTTTTTTATACAGAGAACATGTAGGTCAAAAATAATATATTAATAAAGATTTATTATAATAACTTTAAGTTTTAAATAATCAAATGTATTGTTTTTAATAAAAATGGTTGAATTCTTGATTTAATAATAATTATATTGTTTTTTATTTATTTTGTCTCTGCAGTTTGTGTGTTTATGCTGTAAAAACCTTAACAGGTTATGAATGAATTTGCATGTCAAGTCAATGCAAGTTACAAAAATTGTTAGGAACAAATTTTCCAGCAGTCTCCTGACAAGAATATCTGGTGAGGTAAATGGAAATTCAGATGGTGTTGTAGATAAATAGTTTTCCCTCCCTCTTTAGGCCCCATTTTCCTCTGGATATCCCCAGAAATATCAGATGACCTTTTGCTGTCATCTCTTCCCTCATTTTTGCTAGCTGGCCAGCAAATCTTTTGGCCCCTGTCCCTCTGATGGCTGAAAATCAAATTATACAGTTGGTGTGCATGCAGAGACAGGGAATAGGACAGCCAGGCAGCCATAATGACATGGCCAATTGCATTGTATCAGGCAACAAGGGGTCAAGAGGGGTCTGTGCGTGCAGCGGATAGGGGGCTTTGTTCACCATGACGGCATTAAGAGAGAATTACACGCAGGGTCGAGTGACCGCAAAGACTGGGGGCTGAATCGGGCCCACCCAATCATCAGTTTGGGAGATGAGAGTGACACGGAAACTGACATTTTACAGAGAGGAAAGCAGAGGGGGTTCAGAGATCCAAATCTGCAGAACCCCCCTCCCATTGCCCAAATCGCCCAACAGCTCACCCTCTGATAGGCAAGAGTGACCCTTCCAAATCCCATTTTAAGAAGGGCAGGAAAAGTACTATTCTTATTCACAACTGAACCCCCCTGCAACTGAGCCTCTGTTCAGAGAAGACGCGCTCATATGTATACAGACACACTAGCCATCATTTATTCATTTATCTACCGAGCGGATGTCGCTGAAGATAGCAATACTCACTGGCTGATCCTCCTTAAGCCCTCCGGATCTCCAGCAGATAAAGTCCCTGTGCGCCTTCCAATGATTTATCAATTTGCAATGTTTGTTAAGATGGCTTTGAGCTTTAATTCAGGCTGGGATTGGCCACCTGACTGCACCTGTTGAGAGCAAGTGGCCTACTCAAAGGGTCAGTCGATGGAAGACTCAGACAAAGTGCAGCCGAGGATCTGACCCACAACTTGTCCAATGGAGTCCATAGATCTGGGGTTAAGTTGTCTGCCCTGGTCACTCTCCCTTCCCTACCCTAATTACTATACACACATTATATACCTCTCATTGCCCTGTGCCCGAGGCCATATTGGCCTTTTCCATTGGTTTAGAGAGCATTTTCCTGATCATCAAGGTTCAAATATGGAGTAATTAAATTTTTACTAAATTTGTGTTTACCACATGTTCAGCTTTGTAGACACATTCATTTGACATCACCATCAATAAAAAAAACAGTTGTGCATACACACAAACACACACACACACACACACACACACACACACACACACACACACACACATTGTTTATGTGTTTATCTATGTAATACAATATAATGTATTATATATGAATGTATAGCTATCACATATATAATATATAACATATGTACCATTTTATGTATCATCACATTTAGATAAAAATGTGTAACAATAATATGTATAGGTATATATGGTTACACTCTATTTTAAGGTGTCCTTGTTACAGTGTAATTATACATTTAAGTACATTTAACCCTCTGGCCCTCTTCGGTCATTTTTGACCGCGAAGGAGGCAAGTGTGACTCCTAAACGAAGAGGGCCAGAGGGTTAAGAGTAATTAACTACATGTATTTATATGGTTAGGGTTAGGATTAGGGTTGGTTTAGGGTTACTTGTATGTAATTGTGCATAATTAATAATAAAAAATATTAAATATAATTGTAAAATACAATTGTAAGTACATGTAACGTGTAACAAGGGCAACTTAAAATAAAGTGTTACCGTATATGTATATGTATATGTATATGTATATGTATATGTATATGCATATGATGTATATGTATATCTGACTGTGAATGCATACACACACAAACACAGAAGTACATATTATTAGTAGTATTATTACTACATAATATATGTATGTAGTACAAATGCAGATATTTAATATACTTTGTGTAATTTATTTAGTTTTGTAATTTATTTTCATATAAAAATATTTAATGCTTTTTAATGTATTTTTCATGTGTATATATACACTCACTGGCAACTTTATTAGGTACACCTTGCTAGTACCGGGTTGGACCCCCTTTTGCCTTCAGAACTGCCATAATTCTTCATGGCATAGATTCAACAAGGTGTTGGAAACATTCCTCAGAGATTTTGAATCCATTCTTTCATGTTCTTTACGCTAAATTCTGACCCTGCCATCTGAATGTCGCAGCAGAAATCGAGACTCATCAGACCAGGCAACATTTTCCAATCTTCTGTTGTCCAATTTTGGTGAGCCTGTACGAATTGTAGCCTCCGTTTCCTGTTCTTAGCTGACAGGAGCGGCACCCAGTGTGGTCTGCTGCTGTTGTAGCCCATCTGCTTCAGGGTTCGGCGTTTTGTGCGTTCAGAGATGGTATTCTGCATACCTTGGTTGTAACAAGTTGTTATTTGAGTTACTGTTGCCTTTCTATCATCTCTAACCAGTCTACCCATTCTCCTCTGACCTCTGACATCAACAAGGCATTTTCGTCCACACAACTGCCGCTCACTGGATATTTTCTCTTTTTCGGACCATTCTCTGTAAACCCTAGAGATGGTTGTGCGTGAAAATCCCAGTAGATCATCAGTTTTTGAAATACTCTGACCAGCCCGTCTGGCACCAACAACCATTCCACGTTCAAAGTCACTTAAATCCCCTTTCTTCCCCACTCTGATGCTCGGTTTGAACATCAGCAAGTCGTCTTCACCACATTCTAGATGCCTTAATGCATTGAGTTGCTGCCATGTGATTGGCTGATTAGCAATTTGTGTTACCAAGCAATTGAACAGGTGTACCTAATAAAATGGCCGGTGAGTGTATGTGTATATATGTGTGTGTATATATTTATATATAACGAATATATATATATATATATATATATATATATGATTGTATATATATATATATATATATACAAACCCGATTCCAAAAAAGTTGGCACACTGTACAAATTACGAATAAAAAAGGAATGCAATAATTTACAAATCTCATAAACTTATATTTTATTCACAATAGAATATAGATAACATATGAAATGTTGAAAGTGAGAATTTTGAAATGTCATGCCAAATATTGGCTCATTTTGGATTTCATGAGAGCTACACGTTCCAAAAAAGTTGGGACAGGTAGCAATAAGAGGCCGGAAAAGTTAAATGTACATATAAGGAACAGCTGGAGGACCAATTTGCAACTTTTTAGGTCAATTGGCAACATGATTGGGTATAAAAAGAGCCTCTCAGAGTGGCAGTGTCTGTCAGAAGTCAAGATGACAAGAGGATCACCAATTCCCCCAATGCTGCGGCGAAAAATAGTGGAGCAATATCAGAAAGCAGTTTCTCAGAGAAAAATTGCAAAGAGTTTGAAGTTATCATCATCTACAGTGCATAATATCATCCAAAGATTCAGAGAATCAAGGCCGGAAAACCATACTGGATGCCCGTGATCTTCGGGCCCTTAGACGGCACTGAATCACATACAGGAATGCTACTGTAATGGAAATCACAACATGGGCTCAGGAATACTTCCAGAAAACATTGTCGGTGAACACAATCCACCGTGCCATTTGCCGTTGCCGGCTAAAACTCTATAGGTCAAAAAAGAAGCCATATCTAAACATGATCCAGAAGCGCAGGCGTTTTCTCTGGGCCAAGGCTTATTTAAAATGGACTGTGGCAAAGTGGAAAACTGTTCTGTGGTCAGACGAATCAAAATTTTAAGTTCTTTTTGGAAAATTGGGACGCCATGTCATCCGGACTAAAGAGGACAAGGACAACCCAAGTTGTTATCAGCGCTCAGTTCAGAAGCCTGCATCTCTGATGGTATGGGGTTGCATGAGTGCGTGTGGCATGGGCAGCTTACACATCTGGAAAGGCACCATCAATGCTGAAAGGTATATCCAAGTTCTAGAACAACATATGCTCCCATCCAGACGTTGTCTCTTTCAGGGAAGACCTTGCATTTTCCAACATGACAATGCCAGACCACATACTCCATCAATTACAACATCATGGCTGCGTAGAAGGAGGATCCGGGTACTGAAATGGCCAGCCTGCAGTCCAGATCTTTCACCCATAGAAAGCATTTGGCGCATCATAAAGAGGACAGTTGAGCAACTAGAAGCCTGTATTAGACAAGAATGGGACAACATTCCTATTCCTAAACTTGAGCAACTTGTCTCCTCAGTCCCCAGACGTTTGCAGACTGTTATAAAAAGAAGAGGGGATGCCACACAGTGGTAAACATGGCCTTGTCCCAACTTTTTTGAGATGTGTTGATGCCATGAAATTTAAAATAAACTTATTTTTCCCTTAAAATGATACATTTTCTCAGTTTAAACATTTGATATGTCATCTATGTTGTATTCTGAATAAAATATTGAAATTTGAAACTTCCACATCATTGCATTCTGTTTTTATTCACAATTTGTACAGTGTCCCAACTTTTTTGGAATCGGGTTTGTAAATATATATATATATATATTTTTTTTTTTGTTAAAATACATCACTATGGAGAACATTACTTTTTTGTTAAAATCAAATGATTACTCTGGGAAACCACATAAAAGTCTAAATATTTTCATGGTTTTCTAAAATAGTTTTAATAAACACCAGAGTAAAAATTTTGTTTATTTACAATTCAAACGTGTGAATATTTATAAGGAGCGTTCCAGAGAGGCCGGTGATAGACAGTCATTAGATGTTCCATTAGATGCGTCAGTCCGGTTGCTCAGTGAAACAGACCTGAGGTAGTGACAAGCTGATGAGCTGGTGTGTGTTGAAGAGGGCAGACTGTCAGGCCTCAGTGTGAGGTGGCTGTCAAAGCCCTCTCCATGATTATACACCTGACCCCATCATCCCTGCCCGTTACCCGCCACAGACATTTCTGTCACTACGCCTGCCATTTTGCTTTCCAAGGTGCCAGCCGGGGCAAGCGCGGCCACGTTTTAGTGTTGTTTATTGATTTCTGACCCCACGCTTAATAGTTTTCCCAGGCCCCCCAAATGGCTTTTGTAAGCAATAGGGTTTGTACATCTCGCCGATCAATACCTTTTATATTTACAATAAAATTGAAACGGCCTGCGAGCAGACTGCTGGCCCGGCATTTGTCATCCCTCTGCAAGGGAAAACTATGTCATTATCTGAATTAAAACATTTATTTCTGATTAAGAGAGTGTCCTATCTCATTAATTTTTCCCCTTCCAATACGAGGGGAATGGAATCGTATTGATTTTTGCACTTTTTACACATCTCCACTACTGGGAAGATAATTGAGAAGTTAGCCAGAATAAATGAAGTTTCTAGTCTAGCACAGCGAGCCAATACCTTGGAAATGTAAGGTGTTTTTGCAGCAGGTATGGACAAGGGGGCCGAACAAATTGGATTAAGGTTTGGGACGTGGCGCTGGGGAATAGGGGCCGATCTCACCAGGCAACAGGGGTAATAAAACAAGCCTCAGATTGTCCCCAACTCCAAAAAAGCACTATCACAAGAGGAAGTCTAGATTAAAGAACCCAAAGCCTATTAATGCGAAGTTGCGCTCAATCAATCCCTCCCACAAAGCTTATTGTTGAGGCGGAATTGAGAGATTGTGATCGATGGCTGAACTAGACCCTTCAATGTAGCTTGGCCATTGATTAGGCATTACTAAATGAATGAGATTATAGAGGCTGTTTAGTCTTCATTTTGGGTAAGTGATTTCAAAGCTTTTGTTGTTGCCAAATAGAGACTTTCACAGAGAAAACACAAGTCTTTGCTATTTATTAGCAAGATCAGAGAATGGAGAAATATTTTCAATTGCCTTTGAATAAATATTGAACAACATATCGTTATTAAAGCCCGCCAAAATGTAAATGAAATGTTCTGACACTGAAGAAAATTCACACAGAAATTGTTAGGAAATTTCACAAACAATTACAAAGAAATGGCAAGTAATTTACAGAATTAAATGTTTTCTAATAGACATTTTCTAATTAGATTTACAGAGAAAACACAAGCCTTTGCTATCTATTAGTAAGATTGGAGCATGGAGGAATATTTTGATTTGCATTTGAAAAATTATTGGACAGAATATCAATATTAAAGCCCACTAAATAAATATTCCAACACACTGAAAAAAAGAAAAAAAAAGAAAGAAAAATAGAAAAAATAAATCATTCAGAAATCGCAAGGAAAAAAATAAAAAAATTAAATTAAATTGTTGCCAAATAGTGACTTTCTTGTTATTTTTCCAGAGAAAACACAGGATTTTGCTATTTATTAGCAAGATCAGAGTAAGCAGGAATATTTCACTTTGCCTTTTAATTATTGCACAAAGTAACATTATTATAAGACACTTGATAAAAAATACTCAAAAATTGGTAGTAAATTTCGCAAATGATTGCAAAGAAATGGCAAATAATACATGAAATGATCTTTATTTACAGGTTAAAAAAAAATCCTGATTGAATAAATAAAAAACAGCATAAAAAATCAAATGAATAATATCAAATATTCGTACATTTTTCTTAAAAAATTTTTATGGGTGCTGTTTCTAGACAACTGGCCCATGCCTGAACAATTTACTTATATTTAAACTGTTATTGCTTGAATGACCAAAGGCTTGCAGTTCACTGAGCTTTACAGATACAGTACCTGGCCACAGCTCTGGGACGGAGAGAAAATGTTGTCTGACTTTGAAAGGGCATCGTCCATCATGACTTTTCTCAGCCTGTCAGCGAGCGGATAGACGAATGGATCGGTGGGAACCCCCCACGTCTTCTCTCCCATTTCCCTTTTCTCTGCCCACTGACCGGCTCACTGGCTAGCAGGCTAGACACCTCTGCTGCAGGCGAGTAGCTGATCAGCCAAGGATCAGGAAAGCTGCCAGCTAGCTGCCTCTGAAACAGGCCTGACAGCACATTAATTCAACCTGCGGAAATCACTGCAAATAGGCAGGAGACATTGTGTCCACTGAGAGCGAGGGAAATGGAGAAAAAGAGGAAGAGAGGGAGAGTTTGAAAGGGAGAGATAGGAAGAGAGTGAGAGGAGCCTTTTAATGAGCTGCTATAAGTTACTCTGTCTGACTTGACCATTAGAAGACTGTAATGCGCAATTGGTTGAGAAAATGTGTTGCAACTGTGATAGGCGCCCATGCCAAAGGTGGTTTAAATCACGAGGGACATGTTGAGTGTTTCACTGAGGTGAATTACATTCTTGGGCTGTTTTATTGCTGTATTTAAGGTTCTGTTGAGAGTTAGACTGATTGATTTGACACCTCAGAATTTGCATCCCTTTACCAGAACCATAAAAATGTTAAAAGATCAGTCTGATAAAACAAGTTGCTGTGAGTGATCAGAGCTTGTATGTAATGGGAAAGTTAGTTGGTCCTTTAACTGGAATATCAGGAGCATTGTTTCGGAGAGAATGCATTTACTTTATGCATCGCTTTATAACTGCTAAGACAAAGTCTGTGCATTCAGTTTTCTCCATTAAGCAAATATATCCTTTAGAGGTCACACACAGCAACATAGCAGTGTCCATGTTGTGGTGTTATTAAGGAGTAACAAGAACCGCTTATAGGTAATTGCACATTGTTATTGGAGTTAGTTTCTATTTATGCACAATATGTCTGAACATATCCCAGTCTATCTATCTATCTATCTATCTATCTATCTATCTATCTATCTATCTATCTATCTATCTATCTATCTATCTATCTATCTATCTATCTATCTATCTATCTATCTATCTATCTATCTATCTATCTATCTATCTATCTGCTCTTGATATATGGCTTTGGTACAGCTGTAGTGACAAAATAATAAAAAAAAGTAAGTCAGTAAATAAATAAATAAATAAGTTTTGACACATTGTCCAAATTTATGAAAAAATAATACATTAAATAAAATTTCAAAAATCCTACTCCAGCTTGACAGTTCCTCTGTATAAGCAGGTTCCTGGCACAAGCTATTTTTTATTGTAAATTATGCCTGTGTGGAGCATAGCATGTTAATTTACCTTTGAACAGCTTGTTACTTAAAAAATATCTTACTGCCATAGCATTTGTCATCACAGTTTAAACAATCAGTGTATTGAATATTATAATGAGAAGTTCTGCCTAACCTGTAAAATGACAAATCTCATTTGTTCATTTACTAATACGTCCTCAGGTGAGAAAAACAATAGGGAGCCAACAGCTTTATTTGCTGTTGCATTTCTATGCATGGAGTAATCTGAGGAGGAATACTCTAAAGGCTGGGAACATTCATCACAAGCAAATCCAAACATAGATGAAAAATTACAGGATTAGCAATGACCTTCCAACCAATCAGCCACCGTAATTACACTCGTTTATTATAGCCTGCAGAGACAGAGCAATACAGAGATGACCCTTCACCAAAACAAAATGTTTATAAATGTGCAAGCCAAAGAGGAATGCTAATAGGTACTCATTTTATAAGGCATTAGCGCTCAGCCATACATTTATGTGTACATTTCATTAATAAAGGCTTAGATGAAATGTCTTACCAAATTATAATAATTCCACATACCGTGCAAAGTAAACAATTAGAGATGATGCTTTGTATTTTTTTATTTTTATTTTTTATTTTTGTTAACAACTGTTTATTGAACTTCACTCTGTGGAACAGCAGTACAAAACCAAACAGCAGCCGTACAAATCCAGAACCCACCCCCCGGTAGACCCCCCCCCCCCCCAAAACACAAAACTAAAACAAACTAATAAATAAATAGAATAAAATAAATAATAATAAAAATATATTAATTAATATCAATAGATAAACAAATAACAACAAAATAACTACTACAAAGACTTTAGAAAAGAAGACAACATTAAAAGCTGAATGCCATGAATGAACAGTTTTCACGTTAGATCCATGTATACGAGAAGTAGAGAGTTCCATCGAGATAATGTCCAACAAATACACAGTCCAGGTTCGTCTGTCCATTGTGTGAGGAGGATTCCAAAGGTTGACCAGCAATTTCTTTGCTGCTGTGAGAGCAGCTAACAGTAAAGATCTTTGTTGGACGGACAAGATGAAGTCCCAAAAGTCATTCATGAAAAAATGGCGTGGAGTCAAACATATCTCAGTACCCAACAAATATGATCCAGTGAGAGCTGAGTCCAAAAAGGTGAGAGAGAGGGGCACTCCCAAAAAAATGCAAAAACATGCCTAAAACTCCTTGGGAACAGAGATTACAGAGATTACGGAACAGAGAAGACGACAGATTCATATAAAAACATTTAATTGGAGTAACATTTCCTATGCAGCAATTTCCAATGAATCATTTGGTGGTTAGGGTTTTTAGAAGACAATTTAAACATACCCCATACCTGATCGGAAAATAAAACATGCACATCCTCATTAAGATCCTTAGCCCAAACAGTAGTAATAGATAAAGGTTTGTATAAATGCTCAAGAAGAAAGAGATAGATGACTGAAGCAGAGGAGGGAGAATCCTCAGAAGGAAGGATTAGTTTGCGCAAAGGGTCAACAGGCAGTTGAGAGTTCCAAGGCACCCCATATGCCCGTAGGGCCGATCTAATACACAAATACATAAAAAAGGAGGTGATTATATTGAGTTTTAAGATTCTGGAAGGATTTCAGAATCAGAATCAGAATGAGCTTTATTGGCCAGATGTTTACACATACAAGGAATTTTTTATAGTGACAGAAGCTCCACAGTGCAACAGAAAGACAGCAACAGGACAGGACACAGATAATAAAAGAATAATATACAAATATACAAATAGGCAATGTACAAAACAGCAATCACTATCATCATAGATATCTCCCAGAGTGTTTACTTTACTATGAGTCCATTGCGGACAATGAAATGGAGTACCGCCTGACAAAAGTTTATTATTGTGGAAAATAGGTGAATGCCTATGCCATTTTGTAGCTAGTTGTGAACATCTTTCAACATCCCTCCATGTGGAGAGGAGGTGGGTTACAATGGGACCAAACCGAGATTTACACTGCCTAAGCAGAACTCCCGAAAAAACAAGATGCATCAATTTATACGGATAAACAATAGAATCCTCAATTACTCTCCAAGACACAGAAGCGTCAGGATCAAACCAAACTGCTAAAGTGCGGAGGGAAAAGGATTGAGCATACAGTCTAAAATTAGGGAAGATGTTTTGTATTTTTAACAATAAAATTGTATATCTTTAATGATATTTAAACTGATAATTACAAATACAGTTTGTAAAGCTTTCAGTAGGACTTGTTCATTAGGTATTTATTTTTTTATCAAACTTTAGTACGTCTACATATATTTTGCTTCGCACTTTAGAATGTTTGCTTAGCAAAAGACACAGAGCAGTGTGTCTGGCCCTCTTTTTCACTGTATATTATATGCATTTATATAATAATAATAATAATACATGTGTTACTTGTTACTAATTAAACAATTATTATTAATTGTTAATAATAATTTTTTTGTATTTTATATATACATTTTATATATATTATATAATATTATTATATTTATTTTTCTTAATGGTTTTGAATAGGCTATTTCTTTAGATAGTTGTCATAGCCATAATCTGTTATTTATAACACTACATATAATTTTGTTTGCTTTCTGGGGTCTACAATCTAAAGGTAATTTGATTTGAAAATTTGTTTTCTTTGAAGTAAGTTCAGCCCTGTTATATACATATAGATGTTTGTATTTGCACTGTAAATGAGTTGCTCTCACTCTTGCTTTAGGGACAGAATACAGATCAATTCCATTTTCAATTCCATACAGCCGAATGCTCCAACCACCTCAGTGGTCAGTAAATGGCTTTTCTACAGGTATAGCGGAATAGGCTTTTGTTGTGCATGAATGTGTGTTTGGGTGAATGTGTGTGCGCTAGACCCCACATCCCTTCCCTCAGCTGTCATTATTCCATGTTCATCGACAGAGAAGTTATAGTAGGCCAGAAAGCTATCAGATGGGCTGGACAGCGGATAATTGAGGTGATGATCGGAGCTGTTCAAAGACAATTGATAGCGATGGAGTCGGGGTTAGCGGCATGCAAGGATCCCAGCCTGCGGAGTCCCCCCTTGCCCCGGGAGTGGCACACAGAATATGGAATAACATATACGCTGCTAACATGTGTCAGGCAGTCGCTGGAACACACTGGGCTTTAGCGGCGTTCGGCCAAACTAAGTCCTCAATCAGCCGACAGGGATATTGTGAGAGGTTTCGCCGATCCCTGTGAGCGTGAGAGAGCTGACCCCGACTCCACATATCTGTCTGATCCATCCGTTTGACAAGTTGCCAAACTTTTCAAATACCCCCTAAGCCTTTAAGGCAATGCAAGCTGGGGAGTGATATTTCATAAGCGCAGTGTTAGGTGAGGTGGGACATGCAGGAAGTCATTACTTTTTTGCCTCCCAGTGAAGCCTTTGTCTGGATTGCATGTGTCAAACTGAGATATCTTAATAGCTTCCACATACAACTCTATTCCTTTTGTTTTTATCCTACAATTGCATGCCGCAACCTTTTTTCCTTTCCCACTGGAGAATTAATGTAGCCGAATGGGAGTCAAGTGAACTCGTGTAGCGTTTCTAGTATGCATGTACTGTAGTGTGTTGTCTGCGCTGGGATCAATGAAGCTCTTTGAGGAGTATATCAATAACTCAATACTTCAAACATCAATGAGCAGGATGCCATGCCCCCTGAGTTAGGCTATAGGATCAGGTTGGCAGCATGGGATGCGAATGGGAAAGAATGGAAGGAAAGTGACACCCTTCCATACCTCAGCATCTTGTCACGGTCCTGACAGCGGCAGGTGACGAGGTTGGACCGGTGACCGGGGCAGCTACAGGTTGCCACTGTCAGCAAGTAGCAACAACACTGTCGGCCCACAATAATCCTCTTCTCTGCAACTCCCTCAGCAGAAAAAGACTGCCAATGTCTTGTCAACCACCCTTAATCCTCAGCATCCTGAGTTCAAGCCTCTGAACGAGGCCCCCGGGGCCTTGCCTTGGCCACCTTCTTGCCCCTGGTATTGACCTGAACTGTCATCCTGGCCCAGTGACGACCCCGGCACACAGGCCAATCTATCGTGTATCATGAGTTCAAATGATTTTCCTCCCCTCTCCCGCCCCTGTTTTCCTAGTGAGCTGATTGCTAATGACAACATTATGGGCAGAATGGAGATTCCACAAACAATTTGCACCTTGGATTTGCAAATCTAATATCTGAAGAGGTTCAAAAGCCTGTCTCACTGATATGTGCTAAAATATAGAGTGATGTTTGTTGGTGAGTGATCATGCACTGTGAAATAACTCTTAGATCAGATAAATATGTATGTATGTACATGTATATATGTATATACAGTATGTGACCCTGGATCACAAAACCAGTCATAAGGGTCAGTTTTTTTTAAATTGAGATGTATACATAATCTGAAAGCTGAATGAATAGTTTTCTCTTGATGTATGGTTTGTTAGGATAGGACAATATTTGGTTGAGATATAACTATTTAAAAAATCTGAAATCTGAGGGTGCAAAAAAATCTAAATATTGAGAAAATCGCCTTTAAAGTTGTCCAAATGAAGTCCTTAGCATTGTATTTTAGTAATCAGAAATTAAGATTTGAGACATTTACGGTAGGAAATTAAATATTAACAAATATTGATGGCATTCTTATAACTGTCAGTAGATTATAAAAAATCTTACGTGATTTCGTAGTTTCTATAAAAAATTTACATGGAAAGCAAAGTGCTTGTCTTAATCAGAATCAGAATCAGAATCAGAATCAGAAAGAGCTTTATTGCCAAGTGTGTTTGCACACACAAGGAATTTGTCTTGGTGTTATGAGCTTCCAGTACAGAAAGTACAAACATATAATTATAGTGTTCTTTATCACCTTAATTATATGTTTGTACTTTCTGTACTGGAAGCTCATAACACCAAGACAAATTCCTTGTGTGTGCAAACACACTTGGCAATAAAGCTCTTTCTGATTCTGATTCTGATTCTGATTCTGATTAAGACAAGCACTTTGCTTTCCATGTAAATTTTTTATAGAAACAATATTAAGCACATAACATTTAACGATTTAAGGCCATGTCAGTAACAATTTATAATTAATAAAGTAGGCCAATTCAACTCAAAAAAGTAATGCAAACGTTTTTTTTTGTTTTATTTTTACAGTGCATGATTTCATTAGTCAAGAGGGAAAATGCTTGTGAATGTTATGAGATGATGAAGCGTTGCTACATTTCATACAGCTGCTAAATTGCTTTACAGTTTATGGTGACATTTCGCAGTTTTCTTAACATGTTGCCTTATTGATGAACATTGTTTTTTCTGTTTTAGGGACAGATTATTTATATTTGGGTCATAGCACACTGGTGGAAATATTTCAATGCGAGCTTCATAAAGCCCTGCGCTTTCTGTATCCCAAGACTGATTACTTTTCATTTGCTGGCTGAAAATACCTTACAGGGACGTACATATTCGTATGCCATGGTATAACAAAAGGGAAAAGAGCTGCATGAATCAGTCGAGTGGCTATACGGCAATTGGGAGCGTGATCTTGATGATAATGATGAAGATGAGATGAATCTTGCCTAGGTTATTCATCTAATCCAAACGCATGCTGTATGTTAGCAAATTGGTTTGGCCACAACAGAGCATCTTGTACGTTAGGCTCCATGGCCCATTCCCTTCCTGCATTTAAATGGAAATTTTAGGGTTAACCCCCAAGTCCAACTCGTGCCTTCCTCATTCTCAAGCGGGCCCATGCTAAATATTCCATTAATCAAAAGTTACAAACAGACTTTGTACTGTCATAACTCTTTGCCATGGCTTTCCTGTTGATTGATTCCTATACACACATACTGTCTGATTACCATAATGTGTTCTTGTGGTGAAAATTCCAGTTGGGGGTTCAGGGGGTAGGGAGCATGGCGGAGCGCCGGGGGAAGAACATAATAGATGGTGGTGGCTCCTCCTCATCGGGAGTGATTTTAATCCAATGCTCCATCACTGCACATGGTGAGTAGAGTCTTCGGGGTTTAGGCTATCAGTTATGAGCCTATGTTTGCAGGCAGACACAATCATTTCGCTGATTGTCACAAGTCTCAAGCAGTGACACCAGGAAGTGATCCATCAGTCTATTTCCTGTGACATGAGGAGAAAGATGACGAGGAGACCATTGACTTATGCAGAGAACCCCCTGCTCTCTTTTCCATGACTCTTTTTACATGCTCCAGGGAACATATTTTATTTCCGAACACTTAACCTTCCCAGTTTCGCCATTTTTCAACAAGCCTATTGATTTATTCATTCTGACCATGCCCAAACAGGTGCTTTTGTTACTGATCAAACTTGCTGAAAAATCTAAATTTTCCAATGTAATATACAAAGAATCAAATGATTCATTATTTCCAAAGTGAACATATTAGTAATCGTATTCGTTCCTAAAGTTGGTTGTAGCACATATACATTTTATTGATTTGCATGTACACGGAAACATACATTATTAACATCTCTGCAGCTTCTAAAATCTAAACTATTTTACATATGAATAATTTTAGACGTGTATGTTCACGAATCCTATTAGGTTAACTAAATAAAGGAATCAAGTTCAAGTTCAAGTTTATTTGTATAGCGCTTTTTACGATACAAATCGTTGCAAAGCAGCTCTACGGGAAATTAAGTTTCCACAATATATTTATATATTGCAGAACCTTAATATATTTAATTTATGGCAAAATTTGGTAATTCTGTATGTTGTCTGAGCCTTGGCATCCTCTGAGGGGTTGGCATCATCTTTTCTCAGGTGTTCGGTCATCTCAGATCATTTAAGGGTTGGATCCAGACTGAAGCTTCTGTAATTCCTACACAGTAAAATCCCCAGTGTTAAATCAACACTGCTTCAGAGTGTATTTGGTCCCACTCCAAATAGTGTTAAAGTAACACTGAAGCAGAGTTAAATTTAACGAGATAATTAAGTGATTAATTAAGTGCTGATTGAGCATTAGTGAGGAACAGCTGCTGTTAACAAGCAGAATCACTGAAGAAAAAGGGAAACACAAGAACTACAACTGACTTTTGACTTTAGATTTTTGACTTTAGAGGACGTAACAGTAAATCTGTCTAGTTGCAAATTGTAATCCAAGAGATTTTATGTACTGTTTTTGGTCCAATAAGTAATATCCCTGTCTTATCTGAATTTAATAGGAGGAAATTATTGGTCATCCAATCTTTTACATTTTTTACACAATCTATTAGCTTAGATAGTTTAGAAGTTTCATCTGGTCATCTGGCCAAACATGTTGTTGGTTTAGATGCACTGATAAGTTTATTTAGCTCTTATAGTTGTAAAGCACTGCAGTTTTTCTTTGGGTGCGATGAATGAAGCTGAAATACTAGACACAGTAGAATATACATTTGCTATTGCATTTCTGATGTTATCTATTTTATCAGTAAAGAAATTCATAAAGTCATTACTATTAAACTGTGAGGGAATATTTAGATCGGGTGGCGTCTGTTTATTTGTTAATCTAGCCACTGTGCTAAATAAGAACCTTGGATTGTTTTGGTTATTATCTATGAGTTTGCGGATATGCTCTGCCCTGGCAGCTTTTAGAGCCTGTCTGTAGCTGGACATACTGGTTTTCCACGCAATTCTAAAAACTTCCAAGTTAGTTTTTCTCCATTTGTGCTCAAGATTACAAGTTTATTTCTTGAGAGAATGGGTATAACTGTTGTACCATGGCGCAGTACGTTTTTGTCTAACCTTTTTCAATTTGAGGGGGGCAACAGCTTCTAATGTATTAGAGAAGATAGTGCCCATGTTGCTAGTCATTTTGTCTAGTTCATGTGTATTTATGGGTACACAGAGCAGCTGAGATAAATCAGGCAGGTTATTTGTGAATCTGTCTTTGGTGGCTGGAACAATAGTTCTGCCCGGACGATAACGCGGAGCCATATAATTAATATCAGTAATACGCAGCATGCACGATACAAGGAAATGATCAGTAACATCATCACTTTGAGGTACGATATCTATATCAGTAAGATCAATTCCATGCGATATAATTAAATCTAGCGTATGATTAAAACGATGAGTGGGCCCGGTGACGTTTTGCTTGACTCCAAGAGAGTTTATTAGGTCAGTAACCGCAAGTCCTAACGCATCATTTGTATTATCAACGTGAATGTTAAAATCTCCGACAATTAGCAGTTTATCAACACTAACTAATAGATCTGAAAGGAAATCTGCAAATTCTTTTAGGAAATCTGTATATGGCCCTGGCGGTCACAGTAGCCAGAGCAAGAGATAGGAGAGATTTCTTTTGCATATGTAACAGTGTAACATTAAGCAGAAGTATTTTGAATGCGTTAAACCTCCTGTATCATGTTTTCTGAGTAACATTGAGAATATCACTATATATTGTTGCAACACTGCCGCCACGACCAGTCTGACGGGGCTCATGTTTATAACAGTAGCTTGGTGGAGTAGACTCATTTAGACCAAAATATTCATTTGGTTTCAGCCAGGTTTCAGTCAGGCAGAGTACATCAAAATTATTATCTGTGATCATTTCATTTACAATAACTGCTTTGGGTGCGAGTGATCTAATGTTTAGGAGCCCAAGCATTAAAAATAGTTTTTGTTCATTTATTTTGCGTTTTCTGGTTTAATCACGATCAGTTTTTTTCTAGATCCTGCATTAAATTTATATTTTGACCTCGCTATTCGGGGAACAGACAGTCTGTATAGATTGGACAACGCAAGTACTTCTATCATTTAAGTGGGTAGAACAAAAGTCATCATAGCAGTTATTTGAGAATTGGCTTACTAGTCAGATGGAGCGTCCTGGAGATGTTGCCCTTTTGGAGATGAATTCCTTTTAAAATGTTACATTTATAGTGTTTTCTTTGTTTTTGAAGCAAGGATGAAATGCGTGCATTGGTAAATTTAAACTGTAAGAGCTGTTCAGATGTTATGTTGATGAGTATTCTATCTATCTATCTATCTGTCTGTCTGTCTGTCTATTAAAATACAAGTGTATAGTATCTATACTATCTATTAAAAATGTATAAACATGTATAAATGTATTAATGTTTATTAAATATAATGTAACACAATTGGTCACAGTTATGACTGCATGCAGCTGTAATATAGGTAAAAACATCCCAGAAGGATGCATTTTTACGCAGATATTATGATATATATAAAATGATCCCAAATTTACTTTCCCCCACATATTCTTCAACGAAGATTTAATTTCATATTTTGCCAAGGAAAGTATACTGGAGTCACCTCTCTACAATCCGTGAGTGTAGGACGGTAACTCTATCAATCTAGAGCTGTTTAGAAGATTGCCTTCTGTGCCGGTCGGGGCGGTGTAATCTGTCTGGCCCTCATTGTGCACCTGACCAGCCAAGGGCTCATTACCAGCACAATCGGTGGTGTAGCTCACCCTAACATTATCCCACCTCATCTGTAAACAGGCTCATCCATCACACGCAGGCGTTCTGCTTATCCAAATAGATACGTAGTATGTTCTAATAATGTACTCATCTGTAGGAATGAGGGCGAGGATGATCCTGTACATAATGCTCCTGATGTACAATTGTGTCCTCCCCTTGCTACCTCTCTCACTCATTCTCCCCTGAATGTACTTCAGTCTATCTGGTCATAATATAGACTTGATGCTAGTTTATTAATCAGAGTACTCTGATATGACACCAGGCTGGAGGAAAATGGATTGTAATGGGATCTGTTCATTCAAATATTGGGATGCAACAGATTGTGCAAGATAAATATTGTAATTCAAGATTGCAATAAAAATCATGATATTGCCACTGTTTACCTGATGTAATCAAAACCCTACCATTATGTTGGCTGAGAAAATCAAGTGTGGGTTATAGAGATTCTAATGGGGTCTTCATTGTGTGTATTTTGTGTGTGCTTATGTACAACACTACCTTTCAAATGCTTGGGGTTGGTAAGATTTTGAAAGTATTTTCAAAAGAATTTCTTATGCTCATTCTTATGAAGTCATCATTTATTTGATTGAAAATACAATAATATTGTGAAATATTACTATAATTTAAAATAACTATTTTAATATATTTATATTTATATCTATTTTAATATATTTTCAAATGGAAAAATGTTAAAATATTAAAATAAATATTAAAATGGAAACATATTTATTCCTGTGAAAGCCAAATCTTCAGCAGTCATTACTCTAGTGTCACATGATCCTTCAGAAATCATTTTAATGTGCTGATTTGGTGCTCAAGAAATGTTTCTTATTACTATCAATACTGAAAACAGTTGCACTGATATATATTGTTGGGATTCTTTAAATGATAGAAAGTTTAAAAGAACAGCATCTATTTAAAATAGAAATCTTTTGTAACATTATAAAAGACTTTACTATCACTTTTGATCACCTAAGCAGTGCCACAGACTGATCGACTCCATGCCACGCCGCATTGCTGCAGTAATCCAGGCCAAAGGAGCCCCAACTAAATATTGAGTGCTGTACATGCTCATACTTTTCATGTTCATACTTTTCAGTTGGCCAACATTTCTAAAAATCATTTTTTTTTTATATTCTAATTTTCTGAGATACTGAATTTGGGACTTTCATTAGTTGTCAGTTATAATCGTCAAAATTAAAGGAAATAAACATTTGAAATATATCAGTCTGTGTGTAATGAATTAATCTAATATACAAGTTTCACTTTTTGAATGGTATTGCTGAAATAAATCAACTTTTTCATGATATTCTAATTTTATGACCAGCACCTGTATATATTTTGTTCTACAGAATAAAGAAAGTCTTGAAATGACTTGAGAATGATGACAGAATATATTTACTATCCCTAATGAAAAACAAATACAAATACATTTATATATTTATGTACTTAATAAAAAATCCCTACCTGTCAATCCTCTGTCGTGTGTGTCATGTGTTCCTGCCTCTTGTGTCCTTATTTGGTTTGTTTCCTGGCCTCGTCTAGTGTGATTATTGGTTAATTCTTGTCTAGCTGTGTTTGTTTAATTGTCTGATTTACCTGAGTATATTAGTCCTGTCTGTTCTGTTAGATTTCGTCTGGTCTACTCGTTACTCCCCGGTGTTCCTGTCTGTGTCTGCCTTGCCTTGCCGTGATGTCTTCATTAAATACATATTATTTGAGTTTACATCCTCGTCTCCGTGTTCCTTGTTCCTCCCTGCTGTGTGCACCGTGACACTACCATTGTACTTTTGGTATATTAAACATACAATCCTTATTAATAGTGGCATTAAAACACATTTTAGGCAAATATTAAGAAATGTCCATTGTGGAACAAAGAAATACTCCAAATAAAGTTTAATTATAGTTTTATATCAGTAAGTGATGTCAATAATTATGTTGATTGGAAGTATAGCCTACGTAATATCAAATACACATTTATTTTAACTTATGTTTTTTTTTTTTTTTTTTTACTAGGGATTCCTTTAAGTCACAGCTCTGTTCAGCTGTACAAATTGAAAGTTCAAAACAGTAGGACAACATTTTGTCCTCCCCTGAAAAGAAAATCAATTTATAACTAATTGAATAAACATTAGGCCATTGTGCCTTGCACAAGGAACCTGATGTGATCTCTGCCACCATAGTCCTCAACCTCAATCTGTCCAAATAGCAGCATCACATTTTCAAAGTAAAGGTTGTGCTCTAAATATTGAATTGTTTCAATCAAGAGTAAACACAAGATGTGCCAAGAAGTTGTAAACAACAACATTTACATCTTGTAGAATAGCAGAAAGCAAGAAGGTCAGACGTTGCACTCCCGAAACTCTTACAAACAGTGGTACTTAACAACAAAGGTTTGGTTGTGTTTTTAATTGTGATGAAATTATTTGAATGGAGGTTGTGTTAATATTGATTGTGTGTCTTTTAAATGTCATACTGTATCTAATGTACATCATTAATTTGTTCTGACAAATAATTGTGCCTCTTTTGTAGTATGTTGTAATGGAGCTGATTTGAAAATTTTAAATAAATGAAGGGAGACTTAGTTAATTAGTTGGGTATGTAGATACCAGATTACCACAAGAGCAACGATTTTATTATCCACCAAACTGCCCAGCACATCTCCATATTAATGTGGTCCTATTAACAAGGAGTGCTAATGAAAATTTCTTTTATAAATATGTATGTGCCCAAGTCACAACATTATAGAGGAGGGGAGAAAAACACAGGAGACAATGCTGAACGATGAAGATGAAGCCCTGAAGAAAAGAGTGTTCCCAGCAGAAAATTGGTTTAATTAATAGCACATTTTACATAATGATTACAGTGTAATTGCGCCGACTAGCAGAGTGTCATTAAATATATCCTTGCTCCTTTACAACACCCTCTGGCGAAAAATAATGAGTTACATTGGAAATCACTATGCAACAGGTTCATAAATAACATTTAAGCCCATACAAGGCAAGTACTTATAAATAATAAATATTTGCCTTCTGTAATTGAACGAAAAATGACTGCCTCCCTCACTCCTCTTTTTTTCCCCGGACATGCTGCTTTGTCCTGTTATGGCTGTAGAAAGGAGAATTTTCTCATTTTTTCTCCCCTTGTAAGTGGTGAATAATTTATTTCCCGGCTAATAGTCAACACTGTCAACGCAGGGTGTTTAAAATATACCTGTGTCCAGATAAATGTCACGACGGCTGGGGAAGTGATTATTCCCTGCTTCCAGATATTTTGTTGGATGCAGGCCCTGTATACACTGTAGTAAATCACCCTCTTCCAATTACCTGCCTCCATAAAACAAGCCCGTATTCAAATCAGGTCTAAACCGGAGCCTAGGGACGAGGTTCAGTGCGGTTATAACTGTCAAGGGAGGTTGAAAGAGGGGTGCTGCCTGAGGGGTTGTCTGATGTTGGGATGCCGTGAAGGGTTTAGGGGTCTGGGGAGCAGACGGAACTTAGAGAGGGTGATAGAGAGGTTTTGACGTTGTCTTTGGTTATGATGTTTAGGTTTGGAGTAAATTTACACTGATCACATTCTTATGTTAAAAGTACTGGGTTAAAAACGTCTAATTATCCCTTGTCAGGATACGTTTTAGCAGATTGTTCACAAAAATGTATTGAAATCAGTCATTATATTCCTCTGGAGACCTTATTTCAAAAGGATAGTTCACACAGAAATGAAAATTATGGACTCCTTTTTTAACATTCATGTCATTCCAAATCAGTAAAACTTACATTCTTACATGAAATGCTAAAGGAAAAGTTTTGCAGAATGTCTAAAATTGTTATTTTAACAATATGCAATTTTTTGTCTTGTCTTGTACAATATCACACATATATCACATGAGAATATCAGCACGACTACAAATATGATGTTGATTTTAAACAGCGGTCCAAAAACCAAGAACTTAATATGTAAAGTTATAAACACAATTTTGTCTGTTTTTTGCTCAGTTTTGCAAATGGAAATACAGCTGTGTTTTGTTATGGAATTAATCTGTGTTTTAGAACAGATTGGATGAGTCAATGAATTAATGATCCAGTCATAAAGACAGTGGCTGCATCCGAAATTGCACACTTCCCTGCTATATAGTAGACGAAAAACAGTATGTGACAAGAGCATTATGTCCAAATTCACAGTATTTGTAAAACAGCAGGTGAAAAGTGCCTGGGTGACCTACTACTTTGGGTGAGAACTGTACATCCAATGGACACTATGCTATCCCATGAGGCTATGGGAGAGAAAATGTGAATGGCAGTGACGTGATGCAACTGACATTTCACACATTCATACTGCACAGAGCATACTTTTATTTTTCAAGTGGCACAGTAATTATTCAAAAGAAGAAAGTACCTACTCAGAGAGTATGCAATTTTTGAAGCAGTGAAAAAGTGCAGTGAAAAAGCTGCTACCTACCGGCGATTTTACTAATATTCAAAGTATCATTTCATTTGTTAAAATTGGAATCACTATGGGCCTCCACATGCAAAAGATTTCCAGAGGTCTGCTGATAACCTCAGACAGGCTAGATAGAGGAACACAGGAACCCATGACCTGATGTGAGCACCATTATGAAGAACGCATGCATAAAAGAATGTGAGAGTCCTTGCATCTGTGCATATGTTAGATGAAAAAGTCATCTGTTTTTCCTCTCTCTCCCCTCCACCTGTCTTCTCCTCGGTGGCTCGTTCTCCTCTCATCTTTTTCAGAGATTCAGTGAGCTGATAAATGCCTGACGCTGACCGTATTATTATCACGCATGTAGATCTCACATATGTGATTCTATTTTGATCACCTCGAGGATGAAAACACTCAAGGATCTCTTCTTCCCGTCGGCGGTGGAATGTATTAAACACCCTCCGCCAAGCACAATCCCCATGCGAGCATTTCCCAAACAGACGTTCGCCGCATTTGCGCAGAATGCATTAATAACAGAAGATACGAACACTTCTTGTCAGGGATCAGAATTGTCATCGAGTCGGGCAAAGCAGTCCATGCAGGACTCATTCCGATCTGCAATCAGGCCTTAATCTGGGAATACATTTGCCAGATACCTCCGCTTCCATCTGTGTAGACAGTAATCACTAAGCATGCGCTCAAGCCTTGCGGAAATGTATAAATAATTTTCATTCGAACACATTAACAGTCAAAATATGAGAATCCATCATGGCGTCTGTGTGCGAGGGTTTCTTAAGAAGCAATCAGGGTCGTCTGGCTGTGTGTTCTTTGTCTTTCGAGCCTGAGAGACAAGGTGCAGATTACTTGCGTGGCTCTCTTTTGCATAATGGCCTTCTTCCTCCCCCTACTACAGACCGATGGTGCATTTAAACTTTCTCTGGCAATCCATTACGTTTACCAAGCTGAGTCCCTTGTTCTTTAATCTCATGCTTCCCTGGAAAGAGAACCTAGACGTGGATTTAAATACCTTTTTTATGAAGGCAAGCATGCGGGGCTCAGTTCATCTTTGACAAAAAGACCTGACACATTTATGTTCCATGGACAGGTTATGTCCCGCCACCTTAAAGAGCAAAAACTTGCCATTTTTAGCTGATTGGTAAAGAGGTGACAGGGAAAGTGAAGGGCCATCTGCCAAAGTAATGCTATCTTTGAGAAAGTTACCAAGCGGTGAACCGTTCTGGCATAACTAATGTCATTTCTGAAGAGGAAACATTTTAGGCTTTTACAGGGGGTTAGATTCTGTCTGTGAAGTCACATTGTAGCGTCATTCAGCACATATAATGATGATCTTGTCATTCAGCCATTTATTTATATTACATATATTTGCCCTGTAAGGTCATAGGTAAGTAAGATAGGATAGCTATTCATGTTTGGTAAATTAAATTGCTTCTATCTCTCCTGACTTGGAAAGCACCCAAGTATGACAGGACATGGACTGCAGTTTTATGTCACCTCGTTTATCTGCAGTTTATATTTTCTATGACCGTGTTGTATCCTTCTTGCATGGGGCAGTCATGGTCTAATTGACAGAGAGTCAGACTTGTAACCCGAAGGTCGTGGGTTCGAGTCTCAGGTCCGGCAGGGATCGTAGGTGGGGGGAGTGAATAACCAACACTCTCTCCACCCTCAATACCACGACTGTATGTTCACTACTGTGTGTATACACTTGGATGGGTTAAATGCAGAGCACAAATTCAGAGTATGGGTCACCATACTTGGCCACACACCCCTTTCCTTTCCCCTTCTTGAATACTCTAGACAGCATATACTGGATGTTTTCATATTTTGCACTAGCACATTTTATTGAAATGTCTAGTCATTAAAGTATATAGTGCTTTCAAACACTGAGGAGTTTGGATGATAATGAAATAAAGTATAATGTATTCATGCAATAAAAAATGGTTTGTTTATTTATATAATATATTTACTAGGACTGTCAAACAATTAAAAATGATTACACAATTTAAATCGTAAATTGATTAAAATCTAAACATAACATTTTAATTTGGTAGCGTAATATATACTAATTTGTTACATATTTTTGTTATGTTCCATTATTATTTTTCAGCGTGTCGCACCATGAACGCCATATTTAAACACACTGTGATGAGTTAAAAACAGCCATAGTTACATGCTTTAATTTATGTATTTAAATTCATTGTAATTAATGTGTTAAATTATCTAATCCATTTTGGTGAACTACTGTCAGTCTTTGTCAGGTTTTACAATACAAAATGTATTATATTCAAATAACCCTCTGTTATTTATTACCGTTCTCAATATGGCCGCTGATGTAGAGCACAGAGAACAAAATTTTTTATAAACGTGTCTCGCAAACCATGTTTGTAAGGCTGAAGGACTGAGTATACACATATGCAATGGAAAAATGGCTGACTAGGCCATGCTTTGAAAGTTTTATTAAATTGCAAATCAAGACTAGAGCAAACGGGGGAGAAAGCGTCTTGTCATATCTGTTGTGTCCTTTTTGCTCTGACTCGCTCCTGCCCTTCCAGTGTGTGAGGGCGCCTAGGAATTATTGCTCACTGAAGTGCAGTGGCAAAACCTGGGAGATTCATAGATGGTGGGAATGATAAAGTCCGGCCCAGAAGAAGTGCTACCAGTGCAATAACAGCCTGAGAGGGTCACAATAAAGTTTAGTTTAATGACAAGAACAAATAACTCCAACATTTGGCTGGGGTGCTGAACCCTGCACCGGGGAAGCTCACATCTGATATATCAGCGGGCAACTAGCCGTGACTCGCGGCCGATTGTGCAGGCTTGCGTTCACAGGGGTCCCCAGTGATACATGTGGCCACCGTGGCAGGTGTCCATTTTATAGAGTTATTCAGTGAAAAAGGCTGGATGCTCGGTCCGGTGACCAGGCCTGCGATTATTGTTCCTGTGCAGCTGACACATTCAGCAAACCCCCATCCGCCCCTCCCTCTGCCCTAGCCAGAACCTCTGACTTCCATATAGCTACTGTTAGCATCCTCGCCGCTAAGAGCCTGCACTATAGCAATAACAAACCTGCCATGGGCTAAAGGCTGGACTGAAGCCCAGTAGCTACGCTGAATTTATTTCTAAGCTGTGCTGCAGCAATTGCTGTCTTGTCAAACGGCTGTACATCCATCAGTGCACTTTACACTTTGGCTCGCCAAACTGAATTAAAAGACTGGACTAACAGTCAGTTTTTGTACTGCGGAACAAAATGATTTTGTTCAACTAAATATGATACTGATGTTTTCTTGTGCTTATGTATAAAGATACACAGGTGTCTTTAGTAAATATTGAGCATCATGTCTTGTGTGAAGCAGCTGGCTCAGAATCAGACATTTCTCAAGACCAGCAGGAGTGTGATCTAATGAAAGAGGAGTTGTAACATCGGTTTAGTCTCCCACACTTTCATTAAGGGTCATTAAGATAATCCACAATACAGACAATTCTTTAAACACACTGAATCTAAGTACAGTTTCTAGGACAAAAAAAAAACACTTGTGGGGATTCAGGTTGGAATCAGGCCACCAGCAAATACTTTTCTGTCCCCTTACTTTTTAATCTGTCTGATCTTGACTGTTCTAGTCAGTTTTATTAGTCAACCAATTTTAGTCTGTATTTTGACATATTTCTGTGACATTGGATATTCAACAAAAATTGTGCAGGACTTGATTTTATCAGGGATGCACTGATATTCTGCACTAAAAATTAATTTAGTCAATAATTATTTTCATGTTATGGCCCGTATTAAAATGTTACACTATATGGTCTAAACAAAAACAAAACAACAACAACAAATAATTTTAGATTTCATGTGAATTTAGGCATCACAATATTATATTGCACAGTATGAAAAACGTATATTCATTTTGAGATTTGAAAAATAAATTACATTTAACACTTTTTTTTATAAGTTATTACCATATTATACATATAATTGGAAATGATAAATAATACTCTTATTCCATCTCTCTTTAGATTTAAATATCAAGAATTATATACAATTTGAAATGAATAATAATATCTATATTTCATTTATGCATCAAGAATTTAATCAATCTTTTAAAAAAAATGGAGATTACATACCAGATTGGATACAGACTGAATGTGAATGAATGTGAATGCAGTTATGCAATACAAGTAGTTATTTGGCTATTTTTAGACATTATTCAGTAGCCAGTGTGACAGCAGAAAAAGTCATTTCAGAAGAAAAGTAAATTACTACATTTTTATTAAATATTATGAAGCCCAACGTTATTTTCTGTGGAATAACATGCTTTAAAGTGTAATGTGTATGAAGTGTAAATTAAATAGAGTACATTTTGAATTCATGTTGACTTGAAAAGCAAAATAAGCACAATTGTTTGTCTGTAGGGTCAGAACCATCATCGTCTCAGCTAAAATATTGCGACACCCCAAGTTTTCAGCTCCATTTGTCACCACATTTGCAGTTTACATAGGCTTTAGAGATCCATTCAGTCTGTCTATTGTCCAATATGGCCAGCATGCTAATCCTTTAGATAGTGCATTGTCTGAATAGAATGGTGGACACAAAAGAGGGACAAGTGGTGACTAATGATACACCCCCAGAACACAGTCGCCAAAATCGCATAATATAAGGAGTTAGACACAAACAAGGTATCAATAAGAACTGCCAAGACATTGTTAGCACAAAACATTAACATTCACAGCGCAACAGCCGCCGATGACTCTACTTCAACTTAAGACTTGATATTCCTGGAAAAACGAAAGTTTGACGTAAGCTCAGTTAACCCGAAGAGACACTTCCATTATTTTCGTATTTCAAAGCAACAAACAACAAAATTGGAGCGCCGAGGGCAGTAGATAACCTTGGCGTATAAGCGCAGCTAAAATGTTATGCCTGCTCTTGACAAGCCGAGGTAATGATATGCCTCAGGGGACTGTTCAACATAGAGGCTGATTAGCGATCAGTGTTATAATTAAGAGTAGCTTTGACACAGGTAGTGTTCCAGAAAACCCTCTCAGCGTGTCCCCACCCTCTGTGTCCATTCATTCATTCGTTCTCCCTGCATCTCTCCTCTGGAGGACTCTTGAGACAGTTTCACAAGGCTGTTTATGGCACCATCCCATTATATGACAACAAAAGGCAGCAGGGCCACACAAGCCCCTCGCCAGCTGCGTGGAGCGCCTTGGCACGAGCTTCTGACACCGATAAAGAGCAACTTGAGTTTAAACAAAAAAAGTTACACCATATTTGCTCAGACTAACTATGATGAAAGGCAATGAATACAAGGGCTCCTCATATAGGTATCAATATAAATATTACTGGAAGGTCAATTAATATGTAAATTAACTCCTACATTTAATTAGCTATTTAACTATTTTCCGAGGCATGGACATATTAAATCATGCTTAAAGACCCCTCTAACTAGCCTCTTGACAATAGTGTGAGGGAGTCACAGGCTCATAAACCACCGGCTTGACCTATAAAGAGCCCCGAGTCTGCTAATTCCATCTCGGGCTAATTTTATTACTTGCATAAAATAACCATAGTGCTGCTTTTTGGCTGTAAAGAGGATATGGGTGATAAAACTAGCTGGGGAAAGCATCTGAAAATCTCCTCTTTACTAGTGTCCTCATTTATTATTCTATTATTCTTTGCCAGGTACCGAGCCCATGTGAAAGACAAATGACCTTATTATATTAAATAATTTGTGAGGATATTAACAGTTAATCACACATAAACATCATTTAAAAGGTATTGATTTTGCCACACTCTCAACAGCTTGTAAAATTTATGTCCAATAACAAGATAATAGATAATCAGCGAGACCGGGTCAGTCATGTAGGGGACGAGGCAAAGGTGAGTCCATGTACCTACGGTGACCTCTGTCCGTGACTTGATGTGTACCTCTCTAGCGGTAAACAGATGCACAGCCTTGCTGGTTTTATGTCTTGGATCTTACTCTTATTTCTTTGTGTTTAGCACGGTAGATTTTGATTTTGTGATATTTATGTACATTCATATTGGGTGTGTGGTCAGGAAGTGCTGTTGAGAGATCATCCTCTTCACAATAATGCATTAACAGCAGGCAGCTGTAGAGGACACCACCAGAGATGCAAATCTGTCTTGTGTCCCTTTGGGGCCGATGCTGAATAGAGAGAGAATGCAGGTTTGCCGCTGGTCTCAGAAGTTAATCTCAGTGTGGAAATGCACTAGAGTGAATGATGGACATAGAAAATATAACTATTTGTTATACACTGTAATTTGAATCCTTATAACCGTGTGTGTGATTTTTGTTTTTTATTCTTTATTTTAATATAGTTCAAGGCAATACATAATATGGTAAATTATTTTCTTTGTAATAGCTTTATTGAATTAAACAATTGGAAGCATAATGTTCCTTTTTATTGGCCTCAGTGTGAAGCCAGGTTTTCACCTGCAGTGTGTGTGTGTGTGTGTGTGTGGGTGTGCGAGGCTGACACTGGTCTGGCTGATTGATTATGACAGCGCTATCTTTTATTAGCCTTGTAGTTCTTATTAAAATTCTATCTTACCAGGGAAATGCTGGAGCTTTGGCTAGATTAATCCAGCAGATTTATTATTTTAGCACATATAGATCGAGGTAATTAAGGCAGACACCCTGCTTTTGACAGTTATGTTGAATAAGGTGCAGGATTCCAATTGGGTGTGCTGTCAGTCTTACAAATATCACTTTTCAAATATCAAAGACTTTTTTTTTTTACCAAATATAAGAAACTATATCAAAACAATACAGATGTAATATAATATACATACTATGCATCATTATGTGTGTATGCATTTCTTCTTATTACCATTGTATCATTGCTGCTTAATTTTAATTTTTTTGGTCAAAACCATGATATACTACCTAATTGTACCACACACACACACACACGCACACACACACACACACACACACACACACACACACACACACATATATATATATATATATATATGGGTATGTATGTATATATATGTATGTATATTAGTGCTGTTAAATGATTAATCGCATCCAAAATAAAAGTTTTTATTTACATAATATATGTGTGTGTGTGTGTGTAGTGTATATTTATTATGTATATATACACACACATGTATATACATATTTCAGAAAAAATATGTTATGTTTGTATATTAAATATATTTATAATATAAATTATATGAATATAAATATATAGAGATGTAATTACATTTTCGAAATATATACTGTATGTGTGTGCATTTATATATACATAATAAATATACACAGTACACACACATATATTATGTAAACAAAAAGGTTTATTTTGGATGTGATTAATCGTGATTAATTTCACAGCACTAATATATATATGTGTGCGTGTGTGTGTGTGTGTGTATAATATTAATATAATATATAAATATAATATATAATATATAAATACTATAAATTGATTGTGGCTGTTGGACAAATTCAAAAGACAAATGAAGAAAAGGGGAAAAAAAAGAAAAAGTTATATTGTTTAGATAATTAATATCTTATTTATTCAGAAACAAATAATAATAAAAAGGAAAGATTGTGACTATCATTTGATATATAAAAAAATATATAAATACTTTCAGAGATGAAAATCTGCAGAAATATTGGTGGAGGTTAGCAGACAGTGTAATTCTGTACAGTTCTTCCATCAACAATGAGGAGGATTTACAATCTTCTCAGGGCAGTGAACAGAAACTGGGCTAAATGAATTTGGAATTCACAGGGTTTGTTACAAGCTGGCCATAAAAATGAAATTTAATGAAATCATTTCAATATATTCTGCAATGGCACAAAATCACACTATTACATCAACATAAACTGCACCTTTTCTTCCCTTTAATTAATTTGAATTAAAACTAGATTTGAAGTTCCTAAACACTGGGCTCTCATTTTATACATGCACAGGGTTTAAGCGCCTATCAATCTATTTTGAATGTGCTCTGTTTTCTACACACAGTCCGCCAATCTGCTCTCACATTTCCTGTTTTTATGCCAGGCAACAGACAGGCCTGCTGAAGCCGTCTGTGTTAATTTTCGGACTCGGACGAGTGTGAAGATGGCAAGTCTTTCTCTGCTCAGAGGCTATGACCATCGCCAGAGCCCAGGAATCAATTCCTTCTGTTTACAGACCATTTCACAGCCCTTTACCTGCAACATCACTTGTGTCAGGCCCATAAATAGCCTTGGATATATAATGGTTGGATTAGCATAATGGTGCGAGCCGCAGCCTCTTGCCAGCACAAAAGGAAATGTCAACACGTCCCCCTCTCCGCGAAAGCAATTAGAGGCCCATTATACGGCCTCACTGGAAACATCATCAAGGTTAAAGACAAGTCCAACACCCCTCTGACCGCTCTTTTATTCCAGTCTCTGATAGATGAGCCATAGAAACTGAAATGTTGGTAAACAGTGGCTTGGAGTGTTCTCTTTAAGATCAGCCCCAATCAGCCCAAGCACTCAGCATTAGAGCGCTTGTGTTTGTGTGTGCATGGGAGGGTGCGAGCGCTGGGTGGAAATGTGAGTATTTCCTTAACTACAGCCCGGGCAAGCCTGGGGATGCTGAATGTACAGAGAGGGCGACAGATGAAAGTAAGGACAGAGAGAGTGGAACGAGCTCATCATGTTGTTAGTCCTGATAAAAAGGCTAACGGGGCAACACTTCCACCTCATTGGATCTCAGTGCTGAATGTGAATTTTTTAGATGGTTTGCAATGATGATTACGTTCCACTGGACCACGTCATCTATATATATAATAGCATGTTTCACATGTCATGGAAATCGCATATAAAATGAAATATTTCTTTTTTTATTTTTTGAATATTGGTACATTTTTTAACTTAATGCAATTGTTAATTGTATTTCTTACTAGTTAGAAGTTAGATAATAGTATCTGGTTAAATATAGGTAACCTGTTTATGCACTAAATCATACTATTACTGTACTTACTGTGAACTCGGTATTATATACTTAAGTCATATATAATATAATATAATTCTATGATAAATCATATAGATATAAATATATATCATATATATATATAAATATATATCAAGTAGTAACTTTTTATTTTATTAAATCACTGATAAAATAATATGATTTATTTTATTTTTTAGGCCATTTGTGCATTGTTTAGCATGGCTTAATGTAATTGTTATTTAATTCCTTATTAATAAGCAGTTAGATAATACTATCTGGTTAATAGATTGTGTAAAAAATGTAAAAGATTGGATGACCAATAATTTCCTCCTATTAAATTCAGATAAGACAGAGATATTACTTATTGGACCAAAAACCAGTACACAAAATCTCTTGGATTACAATTTGCAACTAGACAGATTTACTGTTACGTCCTCTAAAGTCAAAAATCTGGGTGTTATATTAGACAGCAACTTGTCCTTTGAAAATCATATTTCCCATGTTACAAAAACAGCATTCTTCCATGTCAGAAACATTGCCAAACTTCGAAACATGCTACCTGTTTCTGATGCAGAAAAGCTAGTTCATGCATTCATGACCTCTAGACTGGACTATTGTAATGCACTGCTGGTTGTCCTGCATCTTCAATAAACAAGCTATAGATAGTCCAAAATGCAGCGGCTAGAGTTATTACCAGGTCAAGAAAATATGATCATATTACCCCAATTTTACAGTCTCTGCACTGGCTACCTATTCAGTTCCGTATCATTTACAAAATATTATTACTTGCCTATAAGGCCCTAAATGGTTTAGCTCCTGCGTACCTAACTTGTCTTCTACCACGCTACAATCCAACCCGCTCCCTGAGGTCGCAAAACTACTACTTTTGGTAGTACCTAGGATAGCAAAGTCCACTAAAAGGAGGTAGAGCTTTTTTACATTTGGCTCCTAAACTTTGGAATAGCCTTCCTGATAACATTCGGGGTTCAGACACACTCTCTCTGTTTAAATCTAGATTAAAGACATCTCTTTAGCCAAGCATTCACATAATGCATCTTATAATCTTGTACTGCAGTTATATCTGATCACATGTACATTATTATTATTCTTTATCTTGGGTTGAACAAATCATTTTTGCTTAGATGGAACAGCAGCTACGCTAATTATGTCTCTATTTGTATTAATTAATTATTATTATTATTAACATCCCGTGATAACTAGGAATTATAGTAGCTTCAGTCTGGATCCAACCCTTAAATGATCTGAGATGACCGAACACCTGAGAAAAGATGATGCCAACCCCTCAGAGGACCTCAGAGGACGCCAACGCTCAGACAACATACAGAATTACCTAATTTTGCCATAAGTTAAATATATTAAGGTTCTACAATATATAAATATATTGTGGAAACTTAATTTCCTGTAGAGTGGCTTTGCAATGATTTGTATCGTAAAAAGCGCTATACAAATAAACTTGAACTTGGTTAAATATGGGTAACCTTTATACACACTATATCCTAATATTACTGTAATTACTGTGAACATGGTAATATAACATACTTATGTAATATATGATATAATATAATATAATATAAATGTTTCTATGATCATTTACAAGGAAATCAATTTAAAGTAGTACACATTTAACAAATTTATTAAATTATTAATGAAATTTATTTTATTTTTAGAAAAAGGGGCATTGCTTAGCATAACAATGCAATTGTTTATTATATTTCTTACTTATATGCGGTCAGTTCATAGTATCTGAAATAAATATGGGTAACCTGTTTACACACTATCACAAAATTACTGTACTTACTGTGAAGAAAACAGAACCAAAGTCAGCCCATGTGGAAATATAAGGATATTATCTGAAAAAAAAATGTGCCAACCTTTCATTTTTCTTTTCTTTGTAATTTGTGGAGCAGTTTATAACAGAGCTGGCCAGCAAGAGTTAAGAATCAAAAGGCCTTGTAAGTATTGCCACAAAACTGCAAAGGCAAGCAAGGCCATAGAGCAATGGTTCATGACCACCTATCATTCTGTATGTGTGTGTGAGTCTGTGAGTGTGTGGTCAGCTTAGGGTGCTGCAGTTAGCAACCTAAAGGTCACAGCCTTCAGCACTGAGAGAAAATAAAACTCTGCTGCACTGACCAAAGTTATGAAGAAGAAAAGCACACAAATCATAATGCACAGGCCTAAATCGTTTTGGCTGTACTGCATGTGAGCCAAACAACAATCTTTAGGCCTATACTGTTCTTCTCATAATTTATGTGATCAGCATTTAGTCGCATTAGCTTTCTTAAAGGAATAGTTCACCTCAAAATAAAAATTCTGCCATCTACTCATGCTGAAATGAAAGTGACAATATAGTTATTGTTAACTAAAACGAATAAAAAAAGATTTATTGCCAATTCAAATAAAGCTGAAATAAAATATTAGATGAAAACTTAAACTTATAAAACTTGAATGGAAATAAGAAATGCCTTGACAACTAACTCAAATGAAACTGAAGTACTAAAGTTACCACATTTAAAACTAAAAATAAATTGAGCCTAAAATTAAATATGTTTAATCATGAAAAATATACAACAAACTAAACAACAAAATTACTAAAACTTAAACTAAAATTAAAATGAAAAAAGAAAGAAAGAGACAATTAATTCAAAATATTAACAACTTCTAGAATATAAATAGAATGGTGACCTTCCTTTTCACTATCATTATATGGCAAAAACAGCTTAGACATTCTTCTAAATATCTCCTTTTGTGTTTTATGGAAGTTATACAGTATTTCTCAGAGGGCAGGCTTTAAGTATAACTCGTTTGAAGTTATGGTGCTGTGTATAACATTATCTAGAGAAACATGTGTTAGTGATAAATCCCCTGTGATATTTGTACTGGCATATTAGTAAGAAATATAATAAACAATTGCATTAGGTTATGCTAAGCAATGCCCCTTTTTCTAAAAATAAAATAAAATACATTTCATTATACAGGCCACCAGGGCACCAAACAAACTTTATTAAAGAATTTGCTGATTTTCTGAGTTACTACTGGCTGCAGATAAAGTCTTAATTGTTGGTGATTTTATTATCCATGTCGATAAAGAAAAAGATGCATTAGGATCAGCATTCATAGACATTCTGAACTCTATTGGGGTTAGACAACACGTTTCCGGACCTACTCATTGTCGAAATCATACTCTAGATTTAATACTGTCACATGGAATTGATGTTAGTGGTGTTGAAATTCTGCAGCAAAGCGATGATATCTCAGATTATTATCTAGTCTTGTGTAAACTCCATATAGCTGAAACTGTAAATTCTACTCCTTGTTACAAGTATGGTAGAACCATCACTTCTACCACAAAAGACTGCTTTGTAAGTAATCTTCCTGATTTATCTCAATTCCTCAGCATATCCAACAGCGCAGAAAAACTTGATGATGTAACAGAAACTATGGACTCTCTCTTTTCTAGCACTTTAGATACAGTTGCTCCTTTACGCTTAAGGAAGATAAAAGAAAACAGTCCGACTCCGTGGAAGTGAGCACACTCGCACCTTAAAGAGAGCAGCCCGGAAAATGGAGCGCAGATGGAGGAAAACAGAGCTAGAAGTATTTCGTATAGCCTGGCGGGAAAATACCCTATCCTACAGAAAAGCATTAAAAAACTGCTAGATCTGATTACTTTTCGTCTCTTCTAGAAGAAAATAAACATAACCCCCGGTATTTATTCAATACAGTCACTAAATTAAAGAAAAATAAAGCATCAACAGGTGATGGCATTTCCCAAAAGCACAGCAGTAATGACTTTATAAACTACTTTACTTCCAAGATCAATTCTATCAGAGATAAAATTGTAACCATGCAGCCGTCAGCTACAATAGCGCATCAGATTTCCACTCATTTTCTACTATAGGAGAGGAAGAATTGTATAAATTTGTTAAATCATCTAAACCAACAACATGTATGTTAGACCTATTCCATCTAAACTACTAAAAGAGCTGCTTCAAGAAGTCATAGATCCTCTTTTGGCTATTATTAATTTATCATTGTCATTAGGATATGTCCCCAAAACCTTCAAATTGGCTGTTATTAAGCCTCTCATAAAAAAACACAACTTGACCCCAAAGATCTAGTTAATTACAGACCGATCTCTAATCTCCCTTTTCTGTTAAAGATACTAGAAAAGGTAGTATCCTCGCAATTATATTCCTTCTTAGAGAAAAATAGTATTTGTGAGGAATTCCAGTCAGGATTTAGACCTTATCATAGTACTGAGACTGCTCTCATTAGAGTTACAAATTACCTGCTTCTATCATCTGATCGTGGTTGTATCGCTTTATTAGTTCTACTGGATCTTAGCGCTGCGTTCGACACTATCGACCACAACATTCTTTTAAATAGACTAGAACACTTTGTTGGCATTAGTGGAAGTGCATTAGCATGGTTCAAATCGTACTTTTCTGAATGCCATCAGTTCGTAGCAGTGAATGAAGAGGTATCATATCGATCACAAGTGCAGTATGGAGTACCTCAAGGCTCAGTACTAGTGCTGTTACTTTTCACGCTTTGCATGTTACCCTTGGGAGATATTATCAGGAGACATGGTGTTAGCTTTCACTGTTATGCTGTTGATACTCAGCTCTATATTTCTTCGGGCCCAGTGAAACACACCAAATTGAGAAACTAACAGAATGCATAGTTGATATAAAAAACTGGATGACGAGTAACTTCTTACTGCTAAATTCAGAAAAAACAGCGGTGTTAATTATCAGACCTAAAAACCCCACATGTAATAACCTAGAACACTATCTAACACTTGACGGCTGCTCTGTCAATTCTTCTTCGTCAGTTAGGAACCTAGGTGTGTTGTTTGATAGCAATTTTTTTTTTTAAAGCCATGTTTCTATCATCTGTAAAACTGCGTTTTTCCATCTCAAAAACGTATCTAAATTGCGACCTATGCTCTCAACGTCAAATGCAGAAATATTAATTCATGCGTTTATGACCTCAAGGTTAGACTATTGTAATGCTTTATTGGGTGGTTGTTCTGCACGCTTGATCAACAAATTACAGTTAGTCCAAAATGCAGCAGCTAGAGACCTTACTAGAACCAGGAACCCAAACTCTGGAACAATCTACCTAATACTGTTCGGGAGGCAGACACACTCTGTCAGTTTAAATCTAGATTAAAGACACATTTCTCTAACCTGGCTTACACATAACACACTAATACACTTCTATTATTCAAATCCGTTAAAGGATTGTTAGGCTGCATTAATTAGATCAACCGGAACCGGGAACACTCCCCATAACACCTGATGTACTCGTTACATCATAAGAAGAATGGCATCTACGCTAATATTTGTCTGTTTCTATTCTGTTTCTTAGTCCATGTCCGGATCAGATGGTGGATCGGCGCCAGGAGATGATGTACGTATGTGGCCCCCGATCGTCGGCGGAGGCCGGACACCTGGATGAGCCCCGGGGATATATCCCCAGTCACCGTAGCCACCCGATCCGGTCCGTATCCAGCCCAGATGGTCACTGAAGTCACCAGATCCAGTCCATATCCAGATCAGATGGTGGATCAGCACCCAGAGACGACCTCTACCGCCCTGAACATCAGCGGAGACCAGGGGGCGTATTACAGAAAGTTTCTTATCTTAGGTCTTAACTTAAGATGTGATGTGTTAAATTAGGATTTTTCGCAAATTCGTATTACAGAAGCAAATCTTAACTTAATTTGGGATTCCTATCCTATTTTACAAAATAGTATCTTATCTCTGGTTAGGAAATCTTAAATGGCATTATCAAGCTCGGCAATCCACTCTCAGGTCTGTTACCAAGCAACCAACACTGCCCAGCTGCTGATGAGGTAAACAAAATAATAGAAGCTACTTCACTTTGAAATTCGCCTTTTGCAAAAAAAAAAAAAAACGTAAGGCATTAGTCACTTGCACTACAACCAGTAATGCTCCATGATGCTTTTGTTGGTCTCTGTAATGGTGGTTGCAGTTCCTGTGCTAACTGTCATATCATGTGCAGCAGTCTGTGATTACTTATAAGTGTTTTGTCATCAAAATGTAACACATCTTCAAGGTCCTCCAATAGTCTTTCTACCATTAAACATCTCCGTTCTTATTAATAATTAATAATAATTATTAATAAATGTAATGCCATTGTTGGACAGTGCAACTGTAAGTGGTTTTTCCGTTAACTTTCAAATCATTTTGAAGTTAAGACAGCTGTGGGGTTGTCCTAAAGTTAAGACAGTTTTTAGGATTTTTTGTCAAGTTAGGAGGTTTCTGTAATACCCCTTTCCTATTTGTAGTTAAAATAGGATAACACACTTAGGAAATGCTATTCGGTAGTAGCTTTTGTCCTAAATGTGGTGCTAACTTAAATTACCATGGTTACCAAACAGATAAGATAAGATTTTAAAGTTAGGATATTTCTGTAATATGCCCCCAGGACACCTAGATGAGCGCCAGAGAAAGATCCCCAGTGAGGACCCCACCATTTAGACAGCCATCGGGAAAAGACGACTGGAGCCAGTTGAGCCCTTGCAATCTGATTTTGCTGCAGTTGGAATTGAACTGCTGGTTCGTTTGGCCAGAGGAGAACTGGCCCCACGACTGAGCCTGGTTTCTCCCAAGGTTTTTTTCTCCATTCTGTCACCGATGGAGTTTTGGTTCCTTGCCGCTGTCGCCTCTGGCTTGCTTAGTTGGGGACACTTCATTTCCAGCGATATCGTCGACCTGATTGCAAAGACACTATTTAAACTGAACTGAGCTGGATGATGACATCACTGAATTCAATAATGAAATGCCTTTAACTGAAAATCTATATATAATAATTATTAATAATAATATAGGGGGGGGGGGGGGGGGGGTGCATATTTCTTTTTTTCATATAGTATAAACTTTAGGATCAATTTTCTTAAGCACTTTGTCTCTTCACTAGATCAAACCAGTCACATTTGTGTTATGATCCCAGTTCCTTAACCACTGGATTACCACCATCCCACTGGTAATCCATTATTACAAAACAGGTGTGGTTATGTCGCACAGAACAAGATGATAAGTCACCAGGCTGTGCAGTATTGATTGGGGTCCTGGAGACTTAGCTAAAGAGGAGGCGGGGGTGAGTGATTGTGTTTTACAGAGAACATTATCAGTCCCTCAGTGGCGTTAGAGTCCTGTCCACACATACAGATACACACAGACCACTAAGTCACTAACTGACTTAGTCCAAGTACATCTAATCTTAAAGCCAAATTGTAGATTGAGACGTAAATGCTTCCTGTCTGTTCAGGACATTTTTCATTTCTATTCTTGACCACATTTGCAATTGCTATCTCTAACAAACCCATTGAGGAGAAAATGACACACTGTTATGTCCCATGTCTTTCTCTCAGCTTTATAAGAGAAATGCATCTCCTTTCTTCCCAGAGTGTGTGTCTGTTTTTAATCTTGTTCACCTGTTTTATCTTCAAAGATTAAATAGGAAAGGATGACTGTGTCAAAGAAGCTGCGCCGAGCATTGACTGAGCACGGCATGCCGAGAGCACCAAGATGGATAAATCTGTCCATTAGGAGAATTTAAATAACTTTTACAGTTTTATCAGGGTCTATTTGTTAGGCAGGAGATTTATGGTCAGCCTGTGAGGGCGTCCGTGTTTCTGATCTGCCCTGTCTGGAGATTAAATCTGGATCAGCCCGAGGAGAGACCAGCTTGACTGCCACAATCCACAATTGGAGATGATCTTATCTCTTTAAAAATTGCCTCGAGTCGACGGCAGGGATGAGCAAGAGCTAGTTTTTTTTCTCTCTCTCTCTGTCCGCTGTATGTACGCCATCTTGCTTTAACCCTCCCTGAACGCATAAACTCCATGTAATCGCTACTGATTCCCTGCACTGATAACACTCACGTAAAGCCTTTCCCAACAGCCAGGTGCAATCTGAGGCACGGGCCAGCCTAACAAGGAATTAAATATTTTTTCATGCTACTGCCCCCACTTTAATTGATTGATGCTAAAAGTTTAGCTAATAAAAAGCTAGCAGGTGATCAGAGGCAATCCTGGACACGTCCTCAGAGGGGAAAAGGCTGGATCGAAAGTGACAGCTTGCATTTTCGGCTTGAGCCGGTTCTGTCATCTCAGGGGCTGGATGTGTGGGTCTGCCTCTTCAGACCAAAGCCAGTCTGAAACACACATGTACTGCGAATCAGGGAATCAATAGAACACTTAATGAACAATTAGGGGAACAGCTGTAGACCTGTCAAAGACCCATCTGTACATAGCTGGGAGTGAGAAGAGGGGAGAGAGAGGATTTCTGGTAAGGATGAAGGTCCTAAAGGAAAAGATTATTGCACATGTATACCCATATTGTTACCTTTAACATGCTTATTTGAATTATTTGAACTAGGTAATATTTAGGAGGTTAAAGCTGTAACTGTGAATTTGCCAAAAATGTATAGCGCCTAATGGAAAGAATCTAATGATCTAAATTCTCATTATTATATAAACTTTTGCTTAGCCTAGGTAGTACAGGTGCTGGTCATAAAATTAGAATATCATGAAAAAGTTGATTTATTTCAGTAATACCATTCAAAAAGTGAAACTTGTATATTAGATTTGTTCATTACACACAGACTGATATATTTCAAATGTTTATTTCCTTTCATTTTGATGATTATAACTGACAACTAATGAAAGTCCCAAATTCAGTATCTCAGAAAATTAGAATATCAATTAAGACCAATGCAAAAAAAAATATCTTTAGAAATGTTGGCCAACTGAAAAGTATGAACATGAAAAGTATGAGCATGTACAGCACTCAATATTTAGTTGGGGCTCCTTTGGCCTGGATTACTGCAGCAATGCAGCGTGGCATGGAGTCGATCAGTCTGTGGCACTGCTCAGGTGTTATGAGAGCCCATGTTGCTCTGATAGTGGCCTTCAGCTCTTCTGAATTGTTGGGTATGGCGTATTGCATCTTCCTCTTCACAATACCCCATAGGTTTTCTATGGGGTTAAGGTCAGGCGAGTTTGCTGGCCAATCAAGAACAGGGATACCATGGTCCTTAAACCAGGTACCACTCTTTGTGAATCTCCCCCACATTTTTGAATGTTTTTTTTTTTCACAATCCTCTCCAGGGTGCGGTTATCCTTATTGCTTGTACACTTTTTTCTACCACATCTTGTCCTTCCCTTCGCCTCTCTATTAATATGCTTGGACACAGAGCTCTGTGAACAGCCAGCCTCTTTAGCAATGACCTTTTGTGTCTTGCCCTCCTTGTGCAAGGTGTCAATGGTCGTCTTTTGGACAACTGTCAAGTCAGCAGTCTTCCCCATGATTGTGTAGCCTACAGAACTAGACAGAGACCATTTAAAGGCTTTTGCAGGTGTTTTGAGTTAATTAGCTGATTAGAATGTGGCACCAAGTGTCTTCAATATTCTAATTTTATGACCAGCACCTGTATTTAGGAGGCTGGAGCTAGTAAAGTTAATTATTTTAATTCATTTCTTTTAATCTATAAATTTGCCAAAAATCTGGTGCCTAATTGAAGAAATCAGATTATTTTTAATGTTCAAATGCCACTGAAGCAACTTTTGCTTTAATCGATAAGCTAATGGATTTGCAAAAATCTGATGCCTAATTGAAGAAAATTTTGTTCAGTTTGTTTTCACTGTTCATTTGCCACTGAAGCAAGCTTTAACCTAATTAATAGCTTTAGCCTAAATATATCGGTCACGGGACGTGGTTGTAGTAAAGCGCACGATGAAGGAGTAAACGTAAATAGTCTTTAATTCCAACTTCAGAACAAAGGACAGGAGAACTAATTCACATCAACACACATATTCCATTAAATGAACATCAAATCCAAGAAAAAGACTAGGGTAGAACTGAGGACCAATACGTAAGAACCAAACAACGATTACAGTTATACCGGGGGGGGGGGGGGTGCCCTGAAGGCTGGTGCAGGGCAGGAATAGGGTGGAGACAAGGAGAGCCTCCAGGGCGGATCAGGAAGCCATGGCGGATCAGGAGACTCGGGAGGCCATGGTGGAGGAGCGGGCACTGGAGGAGCGAAGCTTACTGGGACCAGCAGAGATGAAGGAGACTTGGGGGACGATGGACGGCTAGACGGGACCAGCGGAGAAGAGGCAGACTCAGGAGACGATGGAAGGCTGGACGGAATCAGCGGAGACGAAGGAGAATTGGAATTAGAATCTGTGGCCCTCCCTGGGCCTAACGGGCTTGACTGAGGACGATGGTGGAGCTTAGGAGAACTTGGGAATGCCTTGGTCTGGACAGGTGGGTGGATCTGTTGGAGAGTTATATGGAGGTTCCTGGCGTAAAGCGAGCTGGCGAGACACGGCTTGTTCCAGAGGAGACTGGACGAGGAAATTTAGGATTTTCCTTGATTTCCTCCACTTTGAAGTCAGAACAGTTTAAATAAAAGACACGATTAATCAGCTCAATCAGGGGAAAAAAAAATCACACGTGGGGAGATCGCAGCGGATGGTATCATCGTCCAGCCCCAGCTGGAAACACGCACCAAGTGAAGAGTCGCGCCAGTTCACCTCGTTGGAAAGCGCGAGGAATTCCTCCACATATCTCTCCAACGTCCGACCACTCTGCCGTAGTGCACACAGCCTGTCCTCTGGCATCGTCATTTTGCTCTGTTTCTTAGGTCTTGTATTCGGTCACGGGACGTGGTTGTAGTAAAGCACACGATGAAGGAGTAAATGTAAATAATTTACTTTATTTTACTTTAAGTCCAACTTCAGAACTAATTCACATCAACACACGTATTCCATTAAATTAACATCAATCCAAGACTAAGACTAAGGGAGAACTGAGGACTTAAAAGCAAGAACCAAACAAAGGGTGAGATAATAAATACAGCACAGGTGAATACAATGAAGGATGATTAACTAATGAGGGAACACAGGAAACTGACCAAATAAGGAAAAAAAGGAAACTCAACAGGAACACACGTGACAATACCTTTATGAAAATGTAAAAAGATTTTATATAAAAAAAAAAACCTGGTTAATATAATTAAACCATGGCAACCACAATTTCACCATAGTTTTTCTACATTAACCATAAAACTGTGGTTATACAATCAATTGGCCAAAAAACATGGTTACTACACTTTTACTCAAATAAAATCATGATTAATTTTCGTAAAGGTAATATAGTATTTAAAAGCCTAAAGCTAATAAAGCTAATAAATTTAATCCATAAATATGCACAAAATATGGTGCCAAATTAATCAAAACAGAACATTTGTTTTCAGTGTTCAGTTGCCACTGTAGCAACTAAAGCTTTAACTTATACTTAAACTTTAACTTAAACTAGCCTTTTTCTGTTGAAAAAGAAAAGAAAAAGAAATGAATACATTACCAACCTGACCAGCTTGGAAGACCAGCTAAAACCAGCCAACCATCTTAGGCTGGTTTCAGCAGTTTTTTTCATCAGGCTAGTGTAGTATTTAGGAGGCTAAAACGAATAAAGCCTAGTTTTATAGGTAATACGTAAATACTAAAGTAGTTCTAAATCGAATATTTCTCAAAGAGAGGATCACATACACTCTCTCTGCCACAATACTGAATTAATATCTCCCACCTATTTTCTGTCTTGACTTTCAAGCTATTCATGATGCATAGAGATATATTCCCCAAAGCTGACATGCACTGTAAATGATGGGGATGAAGTGAGCTTCTTTGTCCACTTGTTAACAGGAAATGTCGACCTTACATGCCAATCAAAGAAAAAAATAGTGAACACACACACACACACACACACACACACACACTAGTATGCATGCACTGTCGACACGCAAAAACATTTCTGTTAGATCGCTTCAGCCTTCGCTTGCCTCCTCAGACATTATGGATTACTGGTCTATGACTGACAGATATTATGCTTAACTAAGCACAAGTATCTGTACCTGGGGAAAGGCAGATTATAATTGACCTTGGACACCCTCGGTCGTGCTTTATTAAAACTTCATTTAAAAAAGACAAAACCTTGGTGAGGCAAGGAGCCACAGCCATAATGGATTAGATGGAAATCCATTATGCATCGCACACAAGAAAAAGTAGGGACGGAGACCTGCTTTAAAAATATATTTTTAGTACAGAAAATTAATGCCCCCACACAGGGACACTGAATCATTTTAAATGGCCTTTTTTAGTATATAGGTATATGTGTTGAGAAGGCCAATATTTCAGCAGCACAGACTAATGGATCATTAATAGATGAATGTTTTTTCGTTGTAAGATGCTATTTTAGTCCCCTTTGTGAATAAGTAAGGGTATTTTGCATCTAACAGAGTGTGCCCATCCTGTATTACATTCAGATATAAAATTTTGTTGATGTTTCTTGGTTGTAATGTGGTTATTCATATTTAAATTCAACAATAAGGCACTCAAGACTGTCATATCGTATACGATGTTCCTTCTGGTCTTTGGATTTGATTGGCTGAGTAATGTTACAAGAATGCCGATATTTATTCCAAAAGCTGACAGTCTGAACATTAGTGGTGGAGATTTTTTTGTGATTTCTGCAGGTAACATGGCAGTAGGGGGTATCTTTTTTGTGTATCATGAATCATTGAATAATTAATTGGAATCATTGACTGATTCGTTCAGAAAAACTGAACTGATCTTAGGCACCTGATACTGCTTTGACTTTGTTTGGAACAATTTTTTTGGCGGAGGAAAAATATAACTGAAACTGAAAATATTGTTTCAAAAATGTAAGTTCCTCAATATCATACATATATACAACATGAAATGTTGTATAAATTCGCAGTCTGAATATTTGCATGTCAGATTTCCTTCAAATTTGGAACAATAACATTCTTGTTTATTTGATGTTGCTTAAAAAAAGAATGATCATTTTAATTAAACATATTAAATTAAGCAAATTCATTAATTGCTATTTTATATAAGGAGATGTAAACAAAGGTTAATAGTTGTTTCTTTGCCAGTGGTTTACAGTCATTTGTATTTCTTTAAATTTATAGGCTAAAAGAACAATATAATATTATCTCTCTCCAGCTTCCCTTTATTGCAGAGGTTTCATTGTGACATCAAGTAGATGTTTTAGGGGAGCTGCTGATTAAGTTTATTCACTGTTGCAATTACTGTCATATCCCCATTAATTAATGGCAGAGTTTTACAGTGTCTTGTTTCCTTATGGAGCCTGAAGTTATGAGACAAGCAACATGATTTCATCTGTTGGCCTGGTAAAAGAATTTCAGTGCTAACTGACAAAAATGCGCAGTACACCTTGGATATGTTTTTATGACTGCAAAGAAATACTGGATGACAAAAGCGTGCCTGTGAGATAGATGTTGTGCCTCTCTGTGGTGTAAAGTGTCTCCTCTCATTGGAATGAATGTCTGTGTGTGCATTAGCAATACTCCTCTCCAACCCCCTCCAAAGCCTCCATCTCAACTGTGGAGCACACATAGCTGACTCGACAGGCCCAACAACAGGCAATATTCCTTGCTTTCAAGCCTTTGCTCCCGCCAGCTCTGGATAGATTTGGTTAGTAAATCGTGACAGGGGGTCGGCCATGCCTGAGAGGAGAGGGGAATGAGGAAACAAGTGTTTGCCCCCTATAGCCCAAGAGATGCAGAACAGCCTCTGTGATGTCCTGTCACCTGAAAGGCATATGAAAACAGGCACACACATCTGTTATCCAAATGTTAACTCCGGGCACCTCGTGTTGTCACGGCAGAGGGGGAACGGGGTTCAAAACCCTCCTCAGGGGAGGCTTGGGTGCTCAGTAGTGAGAAATGGTATAGTGGTGGGAAAAAGCAAAAAAACAAAACAAAACTGTAATTTAAAATGATAGTTCAATCCAAAATAAAAAAGTCATTGCAAACCTGTATGACTTTCTCCCCTGTCTTCTGAGGAACATAGATGATATTTTGAAAAATATCTCTGTGGTTTTGTCCATACATGCAAGACAGCTGTAAATATTAGTGTTGTCATTTTACTGCGGTTTTGTAAAATAGTTATTAAAAAATAATGCAATACAAAAGTATTATTATTTTAATTATTATAATAATAATAATGTTATTATTAAATATTATTTTTATTTTATAGTACAATAATATTGTTACTATAGTAATATATTTATTTATTTGGTATTTTTTATAATTTAATATACTCTGCTTAAAGTGATAGTTCAGCCAAAAAAGAAAATTCTGTCATTAATTACTTCCCCCCATGTCATTCCAAACCCGTGAAATGTTCGTTCATCTTCCAAACACAAATTAAGCTATTTTTGATGAAATGCAATCACTTTTTGACCCAACTGACTTGCTCAAGGCCCAGAAAGGTAGTAAGGACATCATTAAAATACTCTTGTGAACACACCCCAAATTCTGACATGGAAGAGAATAAATTGTGAAAACAGAAGGGTGTTTTTTTCTTTGCGCACGAAAAGTATTCTCGTAGCTTCATAAAAATGGACTAACAATGTCTATTTATATACAGGGTCCAGGGTAAGTTTTATCATAAAACCTTAATCAGAATGTTAAAGCTTATATTTAAAAAAAATAAGAAAATACAAAAAAATAAATAAAACGGAGTTAAAGTCCAGCTTTAAAATCTGCATACTCCCAGACTGGTTTGCGTCTTTTTTTTTTTTTTTTTTTTTACTATTTTCATATTATTTCCTAGATGAAAGTCTTTGACATTTACTGTATGGACAAACACACAGTTGAAACGTTTTTCTTCAGAATATCTTTGGGTGTGTGTGTGTGTTCAGCAGAAGAAAACCATACAGGAAGAGGTCATTCAGATGGAACATGAGGTTAAGTAAATGAATTTTCATTTTTCAATTGAACTATCCCTTTAAGAAATCAGCTTGATCTCAAAACTATGTTTTGAAGGAACTGTGCACATATATAGACAGACAGACATGGTACACACAGTAGTACATATGAGCAGATATATTTCACCACGCTGCTATAATATCAGGATGAAATTTCATGTACCTGTTTGAAAATTCCCAGCATTCCAAAATTCTAGAAGGGGAATAAATCAAACAGCAGAGCACCTGGTGCAAGACGCCCAACCCTGCTGCCACCTGAGCTCACGCCAAACACACTCCTCTACTTAAAGACATACGTGCTTGTCTGCCAGTGTAAATTTACACGTGAAAGTACATGTATAATCCATCAATACTATATGTGCAACGATGACATGGGACAACACTAAACACTTGTTGTGAGCTATGATCTGGCTATGATGTTGTGATCTATCTATCTATCTATCTATCTATCTATCTATCTATCTATCTATCTATCTATCTATCTATCTATCTATCTATCTATCACATTGAAACCAATCTTTGTCAAGCCAACCTAGTAAAACCTCAGATGAATTTCTTTAGATTTAAATTATTTTAACTTTACTTCCTTACATTCACAATAAATTGCAATTCTGCATTTTTTTTTTCTTCTTTTAGCAGACTTGCCTCGACTTGGTGTGCGTAAATGCAGTTAATGTCTGTCCATTTCCATCGGAACTAAATAATCGAATGCATGGCCTAATTTAGCTTGGGCCTCCCCAAGAGATGGTCTTAGAAACTAAAAGAATGACATTAAGGAATAAACAATGAACTGATTGTTGATAGTCCGTTCAGCATGGATGGCTGCGCTTTCTCCATTACAGCCTGCAGCAAAAAAAACCCATGTCATATCGTATCTTGTCAAAATGCTTATCAAAAAGAGAGAGAAGAGAGAAAACTTTATTCAATCCAAATTGCTGGCAGAACGAAGCCTCTCACAGAATTCCGCTTCTTTCATCTGTGGAATTCGCTCGCCGGAGCAGATTAGATTTTAAGGCATCTGCCGGAATCAATGCCTCTATTGGCAGCTGTGCTATAACGGAGCGACGAGGTCTGGTATGGTGCCGTAACCGCTGCTGGGATACAGTGTTCCCCTCTAGAGAGAATGACTCAATCAAATATTCATACAGGAAGCATCGTAAATACAGTTAGAACACAAAGTCTCCTCAAAGCCGCCATACCTCCCAGCACAAGTGCCCTTTCATGTAACACTGATAATCACCCATAATGTCCCAAACTTCCTCTTCCCCCCACCCCCCCCCTCTCTCCTCCATGTCTTGTTTCCTAAATACAGCCCAGTATGAATTTACTGATCACAGACTATGAGACGATGGGGTTATTGTGCTCCACTGCTTCTGTCTTTACAACATGCAGTGGTGAGACAAGCAGTGATTTATTCTGTTTGGTCCCACAGAAGGGCAACTTGTTCCCTCAAGCAGACCCTATAATGGAAGGCCATGACCTTATTAATATAAGAATTTGTATTTAACATGAAAATAGCACAAGCATTGCTCAAACGGAACAGAAACAGAGGAATTAACCATGGCAACACTGAGTCCAACACAAGGATATTTTCTTTCCCCCGGAAAATGGCGTAATCACCAGATACAGATTTGTTCCGTTTGGCGGAATGGGTTATGAAATGGAGTCAGGAAGTGAGAGTCATTTTCATTTGCAGTGTTTGTTGGGGAAGATGAGCTAATAGATTGAAAATAGGTCAATAACAAATTTGCTGTACATTAAGGCATGTAAGAGGAAGAACTTAAAAGAAATCATGTAAGTAACTACAGACAAATGAGTAGAAACACTTTTTTTTTAAAACCATATTAGATTTATTGTACAATTATGAAATCAGCAATTATAAAACTGAAATGCTCATTGTGCAAATGATTTTGGCAATTAAGGTATGATATTACAATACACTGTGGTGAATTACAAAACCCTTCAAATGGTGGAATTAATAGGTTTGCATAAATAACAGAAAACACAATGATGCTGGTTAAATACAATATGTGAACACTGTGTTAGAGCTAGTGTTACAGTTCTGTTCAATGCAGAGCGCTTTGGTTTCATAGGTGTTTCTAACAAAAAAGAAAGTTAATCACAACAATTGATATGGCAGTGCAATATCATCATGTTGACAATTTTGTTAAAATATCTCACCAAGAAAAAAACTTGAAGTTATATAAATAAGGCATAATTTAAAAATAAATTACTCCTTGATTCATACTGGTTTATGTTTTATATTACACCTTTAAAAATAACACGCTGAGCTACCAAGGAAGTATTGATCCTTTCACACATTGGCATTATACCAATATATTTGTTAACATTTCTCTAATTAATCTTAAATTAAGCACAGTTTCTTTGTATATCAATGTGCTATGGGTTTAATATTTCTTAAAAAGCTGGTGGCAGAAAGGGCTTTTTAAATATAATTTAAGTGTTATTTAGATATATGTGATACAGTGTTTTCTACTCACTTGTAAAGACACATTATCCTTCCAGTTAACATAACATAAAACATGTCACCATAAAATGTAAGTTCTGTGAAGCTAAATCACTATATCATGTATAAAATTCAAAAAGTAGAATATATAGGTGTTTGATTCAGTTTTAAGAAAAAATTAACCACATGTACCCAGAGAAAAGAAACATGATTCCATGCAAACTTTTCTTGTTAACAACAACAACAAAAAAAAGTTTTGACTATACATTGGATTTATACGAGCACACTGAAATGTTTGCAGGTTTAGGTTGTAAATATAATAGAAATCAAATTGAATGTGGATGGAGGTCAGGATCATATGCATGAAGCAATCTCTGTATCGAACTTTGCTTTCATGCACAAACAGATAGACGTGTTGATATCAGTATTGGTTCAGTGAAACAGCCAACTCCATAAATCTAATGCATGCACTGCTTGCTGTCTTTTTTTTTTTTTTAAATGGGCATTTTCTGAAATGACATGAGGACAGTGTAGTACAGGGTCGTATAGTTTAGACCCACAGTGTAAATACAGACTGATCCAGTCCTGATTTGTGTTGTATCACCTGTTTTTGGGTTACTGGCTTGAAGAGTCAGAGCAGCACAAAGTCTCCCGATGTTGTCCCTGCTTTCCCTGTGTCCCTGATGAAAGGCCATTCTCGCTTTTCTACAGCAACTGAAAGTTCATAATCCTTCCCGTGTCCCTTCATAAAAGTGAATGCAGGGTACTTCTCTTTTGATGATGGCTGCAATATCTGTCACATTAATAAACAGTTAATCAACCATTCAATTTTTTTAATCAAGAGGTATATCTGGCAGATTCTCACTTATAATACAGAAAGACAAAACTATACAACATTTTTCCCCCACAGTAGTCTATGCTGGACACTGTGACAGTCTGAGTTTCCAATTATGTAGTTAAATGCTGCCACCTGCTGACATACATTTAAATAACAGACTTTTCCCAGCTTACAATGCCAATATTTTTCTGAATATAAATGAAAGTTAACACGCCATTTTTTGAAATATTTACCCACCTTTGACAGCTCGTTGATAATTCTTTCATAGTGTTCAACATTTTTTGAGTAGAATCCAATTGTACAGCTTGGGTCCATTTTACTGAAAGGCATTTTCTTTGGTGATGGGCAATGAAAAGACTTTAAAGAAGAAAAAAAAGTTGCAATATCCTTTAAAATGAGTCAAAATAAGCCATTTATTTATCTGTTTATGAAATCACAGTGATCCAAATGCACAACTAAAGTATTAGACATTTTTGTCCAAAATATCTGTCTTCAATGTAACGTATGTTAAACTGTTCAGCCCAGTTCTGTTCCAAATGAGGGATGCGCGTTCACGCGCAACAACCAGATTGCAGAAATAAAAGATTTTCCTTTTTGACACATTTTTTGACAAATGTTAAATTCTGCCTGAGATCTGAAAGGCTTAGACAGCTGAGTTAAAAGTATGGACCAATATTTCTGTCTTTCGCCGGGCCACTTTCAACAGCACACAATAAGCGTAAAAATAAGTTATGATGCTGAAATATAAAATCGTTGGAGCTATATAAAATATGTTGGAGCTGGTACAAAGTACAGAACAATGTGTAAATCTCTTGTGTTCGGTAATTGAGTGTGGAGGTCTACTTTCAGATTCATACCCTTAAGTACAGAAACTATTAAATTCACATCACTGTGCGGCGGTCAGCTTTTTGTAATTCCACATTACCTGCAGAGGGAAATCGCTTGTGCTGACATCCACAAAAGACTGACAGTAATGAGGATCCATGTAAATCAAACTGTCATCTGCAAGGACAAAACAAAAGACAAGTTATTCAAAAAACACAGTGATTATTATAATGCATATCCTTGCCCAATTTCTATGCAGAGCAGCTCAAAGTCACCCACCTCCGCTGGGCTTCAAACAATCAAACGTGAGAATTTTTTTTGCTCTTTCCTAAACTCGGATGGATTAAATGCTGCATAATCGAATCCGGTTGTACAAGCACATTCTTTATGCCGCAAAGGGGGCTGTCACTTAATTTTGGTGTAGAGAAATTACCTTTACAAACACGCAATTATATTAGATCATTTGCATAAGATGAATGCAGATGGCAGGCTGAACCTGGCAGGGAGAATGTATTGCTTGTCATTTAGACATCATCGCTGAGTGTATTTCAAATTGCTAAAATGTAAATGGGTAAATATTGACTACCTACATGTACAACTGAAGGTTTCCATGGGCTACTGAAGGTGATGGAGAGTGGGCTACTCTGGGTAGCTCTGAAATCTATGCAAGCTGCTTATGTAAATGTAAAAAGGCCGCTATTTCAGAGACCCTCGCATGATGAATGATGTAGCATTTTTGATGGGTTCGGGAAAAATAAAATAAGCTTCTCTGATGGCGCTGGCCTTCTCTTTGCATGCATTCATTTACTTTGTCTCCTATGAAAGACTAACCTTGAAATCCAACAAAATAGTAGGCCTGTTTAGGCTTTCCACCAATGATGCCGATACAGTACTCTAAGCTTAATATGCTCTAGGGAAAAGAGAAAGAGAGTCGTTAAGATCACAGTCGATAGCCGTATCTTTAACAAATATTTTTCTCTTTGTATAATCTACTTTGTAGTTGTACAATAGCGTGGTTTCCAAAGCCTCACCTTGACAAAGCTCAAGTATTCTGGGTTGATTTTCTCTCCACCGAGTCTCACAGGAATGAGGATGATGACAGCTCTACTATTAGGGGCAGCTCCAGAATTGAGTCCCTGAGGATCGCTGTGGCTGTCTGAATGGCTATCGATAACATCAGCACTGTACACTGAAGACAACCAAAAACACAGAGGTCAAAAACGGGTCCTTTATCTGTCCCACTCTCTGGTGAGTGGGACAAATATAGCCGTTACTAAATCTAATTGTACTTGTGTCAATACATGATTCATGTACAATTGTATGATGTTTGTAAGTTATCTTATATTATGTAATATTACATTTGGGTGTTTGTTCATATTGGGATTAAAAAAAAAGATGATATATACTTTCATTCAAAAGTTTAGGGTAGGTAAGATTTTTTTAAATGTTTTTGTAAAAAATCTCTTATGGTTTGTTTGATTAAATATATAATAAAAATGGTAATTGTATAAAATCTTTTATTTTAATATATTTTAAAATGTAATTTACTCCTGTGATAGCAAAGCTGAATTTTAACAGCCATAAATCCTCACTTCAGTGTCACATGATCCTTCAGAAATCATTCCAAAATGTTGATTTGGTATACAAGCAACCTTTTTATTTTATTTAATTTTACAGTTCAAAATGGTTGTGCTGCTCAATTCTTGTGAAAACCATGATACATTTTTTTTAAGGACTCTTTGATAAATCCTTTATAAGTATCGCTTATTTTATTTATTTTTTTCCCTTTTTATGTTTACTATTGAAATGTTGTTGTATGCATTTGTCAATTTTATTTAATTTCTTTATTTTCTTAAATGGGTGTGTATAGAGTATTCAAAGAGTGTTAACTTTTAGTTTTAGTTACTTTTTCTTATTTGTAAGTCGCTTTGGATAAAAGCGTCTGCTGAATGACTAAAAGTAAGTAAGTAAAGTAAATCCTGATGTCCAAAAAAACAGCATTTATTTCAAATATAATTTTTTACTACTCTTTGCTGAATGAAAGTATTAATTTCTTTCATTAAAAAAACCTCACTAACCCTAATTTTTTTAAATGGTAGTGTGTTTGTATATATATTTCCTTGACACTCCTCCATAGACATACATTACGGTCCAAAATTATGCTTAATTGTTAATGAAACTTATTCAAATTAATGTTGGTTTCAGATTTGTGGACCAAAAAAAAACTAAATCATATATATAGTAGATTTATACTGTATATAGAATCTCTACAGAAGCACAAAATTGCTTTAAAATACAAATTAGTTTGAATTTTAGTAACTATTGGAAGTCTTCTGTTAATCATATTTGCCCTTCTGTTGTTGTTCTGTGAAAGATTTTAGATTTAGATATTCCATACCGGTGCAGTCCTGTGCTACATAAACGCTTATCCCTTTCAGCATCGCATCTACTGCTTCATCAATAGCTTTTCTGAGGGAAAGAGAAGAGTGTCAGAGGTATTTGACCATCTTTATAATGAGGAATCGGTAACAAAGGACTTAAAAAATTAAATAAAATAATGCACTTTTTACCGGAATATGTGTGCCACCACTGCTGGGCCGTACCAATCTCCTGCGCGTTTTCCAGATGTCAGTCCTAGCTGCACTAGTCTGTGGATGCCCAGCTGGGCTGAGGGTGCGTCCCCAAACCAGGACACAATGGTGCGGTGATATGCCTCTTGCAGGTACGAGTCAGCCTCCTCAGCCCCTCCTTGAGCAGCACAGATAGGCTGGGTGACCTGCACTCTTTCCCCCTGAATGGAGGCCTCTAATGTGGCCACCAGTCTTCGCGCTGCGCTGCTGGTCCATGTCTCTGTATCCAGGGGCTCCAAGGTCAGTGATTCTGACCAGGTCCAGTCTGGTGATCGAGAATTAAAAAAAAAAAAGTGTATTTAAAGGATCATGTGACATTGAAGACTGGAGAAATGGCTGCTGAAAATTCAGCTCTGCCATCACATGAATAAATTAATATTTTAAAATTAAAAGAGTTATTTTCTATTCTAATATACTTCATATTATTGTTTTTAATATATTCTTCATCAAATAAATGGAGACTTGGTCAGCATAAGAGACGTCTTTCAAAAACATCACCAACATCAATTACTCCAAACTTTTGACCAGAAGTGTAATTATCTTTATTTTGTTAATTACCTCATAAATTATATCTACTAAGAAAAAATGCAGTAAGGAACAATGGAGCAGAAGTCTTTCAGAAGTCCTGAAAGTTTGTCCTAGATTTCTCTTAATGACAGACATATTTAAATTTGACTTTTAAATAGACGGTGGGGCTTGTGCTTTAAGAACAAAAGTCCAATTACGATACTCAGCTTAGTCAGTATTTCACTTTTATTACATTTTCTCCTCACAAACAGAGTGGGTGTCTGAAATGGTGTAAGTACAAGTGCTGAGGGTCATAAAGGTGCCGGACCTGGCTGTGGGGCCATAAGGCAATGACCTTGCTACTTGTCAAGGCCTGTAATTGGCTAATAAGTATATTTTATTAGCCATTAGCCTCTTTATAGACAGATATTTCTATAATGGCATATTTCATTATAGACGTGGGCTCTGGATGACGCTTCAATGTTGTTTTTTGAATGAAGGTATTAAACTGGCAAATGTCGTGGCCTGTTCACCATATTACACAAAACTGCCCTCCGTCAATCATATGAGAACTCATTCATTAGAGAGTGACAACCTCTGACACTGAAAAACCCAACCTCTGAAACCTAACCTCAGGCTTTCCTGTAGCTTAAATCGTAGAGCATGGTGCTAGCAACGCCAAGGTCATGGGTTCGATTCCCAGGGAAAGCAAGAGCTGATAAAAATGTAAAAACTGTAACTTGAATGCAATGTAAGTCGCAAAGCGTCTGCTAAATGCATAAATGTAATAAAATGAAAAATGAATTCAGAATTTCAATATGCAAATGAGGAGATGAAAACTTTGGCTACTTAGATTTAAGCAACACACACCTCAGAACTATTTTTGCAGCTCTCACATGGACAGTTATCATTTGAAAACTGTTATATTATTATTATTATTATTATTTTAATCTACAATTTAAAAATTATTCACCCAAAAATAAAAATGTGAAAAATTAAGTAATCCACATGACTCTAGTTCATCCAATCCAACACCTTGTTAAGCAAAAAGCTGTATGTTTGTAACAATAATAAATTCATCATCAAGACATTTTAACTAAAATTTGACTCTTGCTTTCTCCAGTAAAAAAGTAGTTTTGTCTGAATTAGGAGAGAAGTATGCACAGATCAAGCATGATTTACAACCAAACATTTTGGTGAGAAGAAAACATAGGATGGACTATTAAGGACTATAAATGTCGTAATGATGGATGTTTCTTCCAAATACAGCTTTTCACTTCACAAGATGTTAATAATGGACTGGAATCATGCTTTTATCAGTTGTTTGGACTCTTTCTGACAGCATCTATTCTCTGGTGAGCAAGTCACGTAATGATAAATTTCTCCAAATCTGTTCTAATGATGAAACTAACTCATCTATGTTTTGGATGAGGGTGAATACATTTTCAATACAATTAAACAGTTAGAAATACATAGAAATACATACATTATACATATATGACCCGATCTCACCTCTACCCAAGATGTGAAGTAAGAGAGCCTGGGCCAATATCATCTGCCCTGCTCGGAGTGTACAACCCCACCCACAGTCTGAAGTGATGGTGGAGCCAGGAAGAGCAGGAAACTCTTCTCGATAGGTCAGCCAAATTCGTGAGGTGAAGTCCTTTCGAAATCCATCAACATTTCCTGTGACAATATCATCATCTAATGCCTCAGCAGTACAACTCTTAGTAGGGCTTTCATCATCTGAGGACAACAGTTAGCATAAACATTCAATTATATGCCTTGAATATTGGTGGGTAAACTTAAAGGTGCCACAGAATGCATTGATACAATATTTTAAATTATTCTCTGATATCTACATAGAAGGTATGTGGCTTAGGTAAGGGCAAAAATTCTCCAGAAACGGTTTTACATGTTACATACCACGGTTTTACATGTTACATACCACACATTTTACAAGATCAGAAGGAAATCATATTGTAGGATTTTTAATGAATTAATTAGTAAATTCCTTGGTAAAATAAGTATTTGGTCACCTACAAACAAGCAAGATATCTGGCTCTCACAGACTTGTAACAACTTCTTTAAGAGGCTCCTCTGTCCTCCACTCGTTACCTGTATTAATGGCACCTGTTTGAACTCGTTATCAGTATAAAAGACACCTGTCCACAACCTCAAACAGTCACACTCCAAACTCCACTATGGCCAAGACCAAAGAGCTGTCGAAGGACACCAGAAACAAAATTGTAGACCCGCACCAGGCTGGGAAGACTGAATCTGCAATAGGCAAGCAGCTTGGTGTGAAGAAATCAACTGTGGGAGCAATTTTTTTTTTTTTCTGTGGGAGCAATTATTAGAAAATGGAAGACATACAAGACCACTGATAATCTCCCTCGATCTGGGGCTCCACGCAAGATCTCACCCCGTGGGGTCAAAATGATCACAAGAACGGTGAGCAAAAATCCCAGAACCACACGGGGGGACCTAGTGAATGACCTGCAGAGAGCTGGGACCAAAGTAACAAAGGCTACCATCAGTAACACACTACGCCGCCAGGGACTCAAATCTTGCAGTGCCAGACGTGTCCCCCTGCTTAAGCCAGTACATGTCCGGGCCCGTCTGAAGTTTGCTAGAGAGCATTTGGATGATGCAGAAGAGGATTGGGAGAATGTCATATGATCAGATGAAACCAAAATAGAACTCTTTGGTAAAAACTCAGCTCGTCGTGTTTGGAGGAGAAAGAATGCTGAGTTGCATCCAAAGAACACCATACCTACTGTGAAGCATGAGGGTGGAAACATCATGCTTTGGGGCTGTTTTTTTGCAAAGGGACCAGGACGACTGATCCGTGTAAAGGAAAGAATGAATGGGGCCATGTATCGTGAGCTTGAGTGAAAACCTCCTTCCATCAGCAAGGGCATTGAAGATGAAACGTGGCTGGGTCTTTCAGCATGACAATGATCCCAAACACACCGCCCGGGCAACGAATGCTTCGTAAGAAGCATTTCAAGGTCCTGGAGTGGCCTAGCCAGTCTCCAGATCTCAACCCCATAGAAAATCTTTGGAGGGAGTTGAAAGTCCGTGTCTCCCAGCAACAGCCCCAAAACATCACTGCTCTAGAGGAGATCTGCATGGAGGAATGGGCCAAAATACCAGCAACAGTGTGTGAAAACCTTGTGAAGAAAACGTTTGACCTCTGTCATTGCCAACAAAGGGTATATAACAAAGTATTGAGATGAACTGTTGTTATTGACCAAATACTTATTTTCCACCATAATTTGCAAATAAATTCTTTAAAAATTCTACAATATGATTTCCTGGATTCTTTCCCCCCCCCCCCCCCCCCCCCCCCCCCCCCCATTCTGTCTCTCATAGTTGAAGTGTACCTATGATGAAAATTACAGGCCTCTCTCATCTTTTTAAGTGGGAGAACTTGCACACAAATACTTTTTTGCCCAACTGTAAATTATTTTCATGATCCGCCATTTTCGATGTTGTCCTCGCTTGTTTCTTCACAATACCTGCAGAACTTCTGATGATTCGGCTGGCATAGAACATGGTATATGCAAATGTTGGGGGCGTAACTATTAGTGATCCCGACTGTAATGTCACAGTCGGTGTTATGTTCTGATTCGCCTATTTTTCAGTGGTCTTTTGCATTCATGAGATTTACATAAGGAGGAGGAAACAATGGTGTTTGAGGCTCATGGTGTGTCATTTCCATGTACAGAACTGTTATTCAACTATGCCAAGGTAAAATACAGTTTTCCATTCTAAGGCACCTTTAAATATTATATTATAACAGATATATTAAATAAAAACAGAAAATACACCAATAAAAATTTGTGAAGCGAATTGACAGATTATCAAACCGGTTTTAATGTTCTGTGTAAATCATCTTACCCACAGCCTTGAAATGGTAGCATTTCCCCAACAAAAAAACAGGAGAATTACGGCTGAAGGCCGTTTTTGACTTAAGAGCCCAACCTTGAAGGGTTAAAAACGTTTCAGGATTAGTCACGTGTACAGGTATGTCAATTTTGTGACATGTGAAAGACTGTCAGATGAACGGAAAATTAACATGCTAGTGAGATCTCTCGTTACATACTATATTTCACATTGTGCCATGCTGACATGAACTTGGACTTCAGTTTCTCCACCTCGTCGGTCCCTTTAGTCTCCATTTTATCAGCCACGGAGCAGAACCCATCACAGCACATACGATGGAGTTTCTGTGAAAAGTTTTCAGTACGGCCAAAACAAGTTACATCGTACTTGGAAACATGCCATTGATTTTACTTTCTCTTCCACCACAAGCATAACAATGCGATAACGTTGCATATGAAATAATAATCAAATCACGGCCAGAATACGAATTTATTAACATAAATGCATCTCAAGATACCGGCTGACTAGCATGCTAATTAATCAGTAACGTTAACTTAAGCTTGTTCAGTTTACAAAACTGCCTTCAATAAGCGTAAATGCAAACAAGCGGCGAATTCTTTGTAAAATAAGCAATTAAATATAAACTTTAAAACATACCTGCTCACATGTCTTGTTATACTAAAGAACTCACTGTGCATCTACTCACTTCTGTTTACATTTTGAGGAAGCACCATCTCGTTCGGTCTCGCGATATTTCAGATGTTCTCTCGTCTGGCGAGATCAAGATAGAGAATAGAGAGATAGGACGTCTGACTCATTTCCACTAAACGGTTCTTTTGAACTATTCGTTCCAAAGAACTGTTTTTTTAAAAAAACTATAATGTGCGTATTACCGTTTTACAATTTACAATAAAGGATGGTTGTGATTTGTGGTTCCTTTTAAAATCAATTACATCCCTCGGCTGGAAAGTTTTTTTTTATGTTATAATAAAATAACATATTTAAGAGCAACTTGTGTATATTGATAAAATAATATTTATAGTGTATTTTATTTGTAAGACGTTTGTTATTTGTCTTTTATGAGTTTGACACACTGATCAGTGGTTTGACTGTTCTTTGAACCGGTTTTGAGACATTTATCTATTACTTGGTTTTCTGCACTTCATAAGCATTATTTTACTTTTTAGGAAATGCCATCATATCATGATCAGAAGAGTATTTTGTAATACTGATGAAGAATCTATTCTACATCTGTTTTGTCATTGCCCATTCTCTAAATCTTTTTGGTCAGAAGTTACTGTGTTAATTTCTTTCTATTGCAACAAAACGATCGAAATTACAGAAACTATCATCTTCCTGTCAGATTTTCACTCTAAAGACAGCAATCTCGAACTATTGCTTTGTCTTCTGGGTAAATTTCACCTTCATAAAGCCAGAACCATTTAAGCCTAATTTTAGAATGTTTTCATCTGATGTAAAATCTATTTTTACATTTGAATGTTTGGACACATAGAATGTGTCCAAACCTTTGAATTCAAAGGCTTCTAAAACATGTAACATTCTTGAATCTGTTGTAAGGTATCTGTAATTATTTGATTTTATTTGATTTTTTTTGTGATGATATACCATGATTTATGTTGCCCTTATATCTACATGTGATATTGTTCGTATCCCCCTTATTCATTTTCAAGTATTGTAATGTTTTTGATTTGCAATAAAAAAATAAAATAAAAAAATAAAAATGATCAGAAGAGTCAAAGTTAAATATTTATTAATATAGTAATTATAATTACTATATACAAACCGCGATGTGTTTATACACCAATAAAGCCGTCATTGTCTACAGGTGGAAGTGGAAACGGATGCATTTCACACTTTTCGCCACACAGATAGCTTCCTGTAAAAGAGCCCTCCATTGTACGCACAGGATATGAATCACTGGAACGACTCTTCTTCTTTTCACTCTAAAGACAGTATTATTGCTTTGTCTTCTGGGTAAATTTCACCTTCATAAAGCCAGAACCATTCATTGTAAACCTAATTTTAGAATGTTTTCTTCTGATGTAAAATCTATTTTGACTTCTTTTAAGAATGTGTCCAAACCTTTGAATTCAAAGGCTTCTAAAACATTTAACATTCTTGAATCTGTTGTAAGGTATCTGTAATTATTATTATTATTATTATTATTTTTGTGATGATATATCATGCTGATTTATATTTATATCTACATGTGATGTTGTTCGTATCCCCCTTATTATTTTTCAAGTATTGTAATGTTTTTGATTTGTAATAAAATAAAAATAAAAAAAGACTCTTCTTCTTCTTTTAGTTTAATGGCGGATCGCAAACCAGCATTTAAAGGTGCATACCGCCACCTACTGTACAGGAGTGTGTAAGAGTTTTATATACTTCAGTTAAAAAAACAACAACTATATATTCTTAATTTCTTTTCCCTTTCTTTCCCCCCTCTTCTTTCCATTTTCCCTATCTTCCCCTTTTCCCCCTTCATTCTCCCTTTCCTTTTCCACCTTTCTTTTCTTCCTCATTATTTCTTTTCCTTTTGAATTATAACCTACCTATATTTTCTGATCTAATCCTGTATTTTTTAGAAAAAGAAATAAAGCCTTACAGCAATCCCTCATTTTCTCATTCCTTCCTAAAATCCCTTCCAAATTCCATCCACGGTTTAATCCATACATCTTGTCACGTAAAATTATCCTCTATGCACTATATTTATTACACCACAAAATGACATGCTCAGCATTTTCTGGTACATTACAGCCGTCACATTTATCAGAAACGCATTTTGTCATTAAATACCAAGTGGACTTTAATCCTGTGTCCAAGTCTGAATCTTGCAAGAATCTCTTCCTCTTTTCTACTCTTCCCTTTAAATGTTTCCACCGAGATTGATTTCTGTATGTTATAATAGTGTCTCCCTTTATTATCTGTGTCCCACTTCTTCTTCCATAAATCCCTCACTGCCTTTTTGATTACTGTTTTTGCCTCACCTTTTCCAAATTGAATTTTCATAATTTCATTCTCATTTAATTTCACCGCTCTCTTTGCAATCTCATCTGCCTTCTCATTACCCTCTACACCAACATGAGCAGGAACCCAACAAAACTACCGGAACGACTCCTACCCACGATCCCAAAAGACTGAAAGATGGAGTGCGTTTATTTTCCGGCTTTACGGTACGTTCTCACCTCTCTTGTGAGTCTGGGGCGCGTTATTTTTTCCCATCAGTATTCCGACAAGTCCCGCCCCCGACTCTCTGTTTATTATGGTTACCACGGCGTTATGAGTGACTTCTCAACTGTCCAATCGCAGACTTACTTTAGGCGTCAGGAGGCGGGGCTTGTGGAAATACGGGTACGGGTGGGGAAGGAATATCGCGGCTGGAGCGCTGGAGTTACTCGAGCACCCAGCGGCTACAGTCATGGCTGAGCGCCGAGCCTTTGCCCAGAAAATCAGCAGGTAAGGATATCTAACGCACCTCCAAGCTATTGCGTTTAAATATATTCTCCCAGCGCCCTGCGACCATTCTTTGTCTGCTGCCTGATTCAGCTGGCGAGCATGCCAGTCTTTCCCAAATAAGGCCTAGGCGTTGAGTTAGCTGGAGCAGACGCTGAGTTTATAGGCTGTGTCTCAAATCATAGAGAGCTGCCTACCCAGACTATACGTTTGACTCTAATAGGTTTGACTCTAAATGCCGTCTAGGAAGGTTCCTTACTTGGTTTTGATACACATCCATAGAGATGCCCAAGTGACCCACCCTAAGCTGCAAGACAGCGGTATGATGCCTTTGTGCTTCTGTGCATTAAAATCAGTCTTTATTCATGGGGTTATAATCCATAAATGCGCCTTTTGTTAAAAATCCATATAGGAATTTAACGATGCAGACTAGGGTGAATCAATGAAATACAGTCTTTAGGGTTTGTGAGACGATGACTTGACATACTGACACATCGGGTTGATCATGAGATGTTATACTGTCAGTGTGCAAGCATATGGTTTATATTAGTGTTGTAGTCAATATAAAGTCATGTAGTATATGTTTAGTGCGCCACGGCTTTGATTACAAGAAGATGATGTTAAACTCTGAAGTAAATAATGAGACTTAAAAATACATGTAAACAATGACTTTAAGCCTGGAGATCATGAATAATAATTATGCATAGCCATTTCTGGTGTTTTATGGAGAACACCATCAACTGACAAGGGTTCAGATATTCTTGCATGATATTGATGGTTTGCATTGCTGTTGTAGTCATGCAGCTATTATAAAACCTTTAAGACCATTTCAGACTGAGATCCAGAATGACCTGAAATACATTGTATGATTAAATTTCATGATTAAAATGTGATTAATGTTTAGATCTGTTCAGATTTTGGCTAGTGACCCACAATTTGTGGAGCAGGGGCCCTAGATTATCATAATATACTATAATTAAGTCTCATCATTGGTTTAAAAAACATCTCTTTTCAGTCAAGGTTTCCTTTGTGATGTTAAATCAGAGATTAGACTGCATATGGATTTAAAAAAGGAAGTGACCTTTTAGGCTCCCTGGTGGTTTCCACAGTCTTGGCATTTCTCAGATGCTTGAAAATGCTGTTGTCTTGTCAGTGACGTGTAATAGGATGATTAGATCAGTTCAATAAAGACTTTGTGGCACCTGGGGCCTTTATTCCAATCATTACTTGTTACTTAACCAAATACGAAAAAAAAAAAAAAAGTGTTTATTGATATGATCAAGGAAATAGCTGTGTTTTGTTTTATTCATTATAGGTATTACCCATAATATAGAATGCAAAAAGCCCCAGAAAAGCCAGTGTCTATCTAATTTTATTTTACTCAGTCAAAGCAAAAGTGAAAGCTCTAAAATTCTTAAAGTTCCCCACTTCTTATTGAATGACTTGCTAATTAGATATTCAGATGAAATCTGAAAGCTTCTCTGGAAAGTCTCATGGCTCTGTTTACTTTAGTGCAAGATGTTTTCAGAGATGTGTGAAATATGCACTGAAAGTCATGGTGTTAGCCGGTAAACAACACATCCGTGTGGGATAATCATCTGTTCCCTCTTCAGGAATGTCCAGCCTAAATAAAGGTATCTCCAGAACCAACAAGGGCACAAGGGGTGGGCTTTTGTTTCAGTGTATGTCAGTCTACATGTATCAGAAGAGGATTCTGTGTAGAGATATTCACCTGTGCACTATGCTACAACAAAGACATTCTAATAATACTGTAAATTTGGTTCTTACTGTAGACCAGACGTATTGCTTTCATTCAAAAAAAAAAAAAAAAAAAAAAAAAAAATATATATATATATATATATATATATATATATATATATATATATATATATATATATATATATATATATATATATATATATTTAAAAAAAAATCCGTACCATAAACTAAAACTGCTGAATGAATGAAAAATTTAGAAAATAGTGACCACATTTTCAGTGAATTATTTTTGTGAGCCTATATCCTCATTTCCTCAATTAGTTTGATATATCATAGACTGTTGTGATTTACAAAAGCCTGGTCCAAGATGAAGATCATAGACTTTGGCTATATTTGGAATAGCATACTACTTGTACCATATTAGCAGTAAGTGGTTTGTGTACTGTACACATTTTGATTATGCTTGGAAAACCTGGATGGGCTTTACTGTTCTTTATCAAGCTATTTTCAGTAATCTGGAAATAACATGAACAATCAGTTCTTTCTTGACTCATTTGTTGGCTCATGTTAATAGGTATTGTTACATACAAAAATGCAAAATAGCTATTTATATTCTACATGATGATTCAGTGGCACTGAATTAAACATGATGGATTATAGTGAAGTCATGTGACGACAATATTAGCCTACATACATTCATGTTATCATTGCATACATCATTCTGTATACCATTTAAATTTTGGGGTTGGTATGATTTAGTTTTTAATATTTTTAAAAGGCAGCATATATTTGATTAAAAATACAGTAAAAAGGCAAAAAAGTCAAATACGATTACAGTTTTATTACAGTAAAAAAGTAATATATTTAAAAAACATTTATTTCATACTAAGTATAGTTCAAATCTATTAACATTTACTGACAGATAACTTGAGACTTACTGATATAAAAATTTGAATGAAACTTTATTTGGAATATTACTTGTGCACAATGCACATTTCTTATTAATAAGCCTCAAATGTGTTTTAATGTCACTTTTGATGAGGATTGTATGATCTTTGAATAATATCGGTCTTTAAATGCAAAATATTTAAAGTGTACCTAAAGTATACTTGCAATAGTTCCACTTTATTACAATCAAGTATACCAAGTATGTTTTCAGTTGGACTTCAGCACTACTTCTGGACAATTAAAGTGCATTAAGTACAAAATTACTTGTTCCAATTTAGCAAACTTGAAGTATATCAATTTAGCATACTAAAAGTACAATTGCAGGGCATTTTATTAAGTACATAAATATGTAAATGTATTTGAAGTATATGCAGTATGAAATAAATGTATTTCAAATGCATTTAAGACAGTATATTTATGTTTCACTAGGGTATGTTTTCTATTTTAATATATTTTAAAATGTAATTTTGCTGAATTTGCAGCAGTTATTACTCCAAACCTACCTCAGTGTCACATGATCCTTAATTCTAATATGCTGATATGGTGCTCGAGAAACATTTCTTCTTATTATCAATGTTGAGAAAACTTGTGCTGCTTAATGTTACTTTTTGTGAAAATCGTGATGCAGTTTTTCAGGATTCTTTGATGAGGTTAAAAGAAAAGCATTTATTTAAAAAAAAATTGTAATGTGATATAATGTCGTTCTCTTTACTGTCACTTTTGACCAAAAGTATTCACTTATTAAAAAAAAAGTAGTGATCTCAAATGTTGAACATTTAGTGTTTATAGTAATTGAGTATGACAGTCAGTTTGTGGGATTCTTATGTTTTCTATTATAATGCCGTTCTACACTGTCTTGTTCTCCAGGACTGTAGCGGCTGAGGTCAGGAAGCAGATTGCTGGTCAGTACGGAGGCTCACCTCAACTTCTCAAGAACCTCAGTGTGGGTGGGAATGCAACTAGCAATGCTGTAAGTACTACATTTCAAAGAGAATATATTTTTCTATCTTAAATCTGACAGATCGACACTTCAAAGAGTATTTACCATTATGCCTTCATCATGATACTGTCTTTCTTTGAAGATAGCGGCAACAGTTCTCACATTCTCTTTCTGTTCCCCTTTGGATTTCTCCCTGCAGATTCCTCTGACAGAGGCTGTAGAGCCAGTGGATTTTGAAGAGTATTTGATTACACACCCTCCCCTTATAGAGTCAGGACCTCTGAGAGATCTGATCGAGTTTCCTCCAGATGACATTGAAGTGCTTTACACGCCAAGAGAGTGTCGAACCCTTGGCCAGGCTGTGCCTGAGGAGGGGTGAGTGTGTTCAGGGTGAATTGTTTCGAAGAACTGAGGCATACATTAGCATGTCTCTGCAAACCAGCATGCACATAGTTCAAGAGGTATTACTGAACAAAATGAAATCAGATTGTCATTGTGAACTGTTTTAAAATCTATGCTGTGATTATCTCAATAGTCATATATATATACCTAAAAGGCTTTTTTTAACTTGTAAATTAATTTGTATATATTGTTTGCACATAAATAGTAGTATCACATGTCATTTTATTATTCTTATGGTAATAAGAATATTCTTATGCTAATTCTTATTTTACTTGTTCCTCCTCTTAAATAATTTTCCAGTGAGAATGATTCACACGTTAGAGACTGCATCCGGTCTTACACTGAGGACTGGGCCATCGTTAACCGCAAGTATGATGCTTCACTACATCTGTTCTCTCTTTAGAATTCATACAGCCTTTTTTTCCTGATACATGGGATTCTGATGCATGGCTTTAAATATGGAAAATGTGTTAAGTGGAGCTGAAAGTGTTACGTTCTTAGTGCCACTTTGTGATTAACGGATGTTCCAATCCCACGGAAGTATCTGCAACACTATGTGGATTTCTGCAGGCACAAATTTTGTGTGGGCCTGCTCATAAATGACAAAGAGGAATTCAAGTGCATTTTGCCTACAGTCTTTCTCCAACATGCTGCTTTTATGATACTTTTGACTGGGGCTTTTAACTCTGCTCAGGAGACAAACTCAAGCAGCTTCCTAGTTATTTATAGGGCCTTCATAAGTTACTGTGAATAAGTTACCTTGGTGATTCCCAAACTCTTATCTTGACTGAGATCATATAATGGTTGTCACTAACCATGGATAGTAATCCAAATATATACTGATTGTTTTTACCCAGTCATTGCGAGAAAAGTAAATGGAAGTGAAGTAATTACTGTCATTAAGGTTGAAAGTTTAGCCTAAGCCTACAAACTTTCACATATAATTATGTGAACTGAATTTGTGTAATTTTATCCATCAGTAACAAAGCACTACTGAACTGAATTTTAACATTAATATGTAAAATGCTTATTACAAAATAATGCTTAATGCTTTACTGATAAAATATAAAAATGTGATAGTTTCACATAATCTTTTTTTGATTTAGTAGTAGTGATTCATTTTAATTAGCTATTACTTAACACATGTATTCACATTTTTTTGCTATGATTAAACAGATAAGTCTCTTAAAGAAATAAGTTTAGGCATACATTTTTATTTTTTAAATGCTAGATTGTCATAAATATGCTTTCCATGTCAATTTTTATTTATTTATTTAAAAAAAGTCTTGAAACAAATGACATTTAAATTTTGTGAACACATGCATTCCCTTTTGTTTTTTTAATTCAAATTTAGGATTACATTTTTATTTTTTGAATGCCTAATTGTGTCACAAAAATGCTTTCCATGTCAATTATTATTATTATTTTATATATAAAAAAAGTACATTTTATTACATTTAAATTTTAGCATTGCATGTACATGAGGGGAAATTTGGATGGAACATTAAGCAGTTTATTTTATAAGGTCTCTTTTTGTATGCTGATTAGCATACAGGTAATAAAGTATTTTGGATGCACAGGTACAACAAGTTGGGCACCGCATTTAATCCCAACACTTTGGATAAGCAGAAGGAGAGGCAGAGAGGTTTACCCAAGCAGGTTTTTGAGTCTGACGAGTTGCCAGATCACAGCAGCTATCAAGATGATCAGGTAAAGCTGTCTTTGCTACTGCTGCGTGTTATGTAAATATTTTTTTTGTTTAGCCCAGTAGAATAATTGCACAATATCCCTGTGAGTTTCTTTTTGAATTCACTGAATATAACTGACGCTGACTTTTGCATGTCACAGGATGATCTGAAGCGAAGGTCCATGTCAATTGATGACACTCCACGTGGCAGCTGGGCTTGCAGTATATTTGACCTGAAGAACTCTCAGTCTGATGCTCTGCTGCCTCACCTTCTGGATCGAGTACCCAATGACGAAATCGACCGCCACAATGAGGACCAGCGCAAGTCAAACCGCCATCGAGAGCTCTTCGCACTGCATCCTGCTTTGGATGAGGTAGAGTATGACATGTTGTTTCAATATTTCCAATATTGTGTCTAAAAGTACGGATTACCAAAACACTTCTTGCATTAATCTTTTCTTCTCATGTAGGATGAACCCATTGAGCGCCACTGTGTGCCTGATGTTCCAAAAGAACATTTTGGTCAAAGGCTTCTTGTCAAGTGCTTGTCCTTGAAGTAAGTGGGAAACAGCTTTTGTGGACTGAAATGTAACGCTAATGGTTACAACATTGCTGATATGATTCTCTTCTTCCTTTTAAGGTTTGAGATAGAAATTGAGCCAATATTTGCAAGTTTGGCCTTATATGATATCAAAGAAAAGAAAAAGGTAAGCTGTTATAATTCCCTGTGTGATGTACAGGTTAAAAGTTGTTATGGTGACATAAATATACACAATGGATTACATCAAACTTGCAAATCAGAAGAGAATTTTCCTTTTCTTCTTTTTTTTTTTTTTGTGTTTTTTAAAATTGCATTTATAAAACTAATTTTTATGGGAATAAATTATTTTATTTAAGTTTTTTTAACCGCATGGATTTTCAAAAGATGCATTCAAATAACAAGTCACATTTGTCTAAAGGAAATGTCATATGATGTCGCTAACTGATTTCAACACTAGAGGGTAGTAGTCACCTGTTCAAAGATTTAATTTGTTGCTTAGCACTCCCTCTGACATCCTAACATTCTCTTGTCTTCATCCATGATTAGATATCAGAGAACTTTTACTTCGATTTGAACTCTGAGCAAACGAAGGCCATGCTGCGTCCGCACATCCCATCTGCTGCTATCTCCACCCTGGCCCGCTCTGCTGTCTTTTCAATCACCTACCCTTCTCAAGACGTCTTCCTTGTTATCAAGGTTGGTTACATCATTCAGCATCCTTCTTAACATTCAGAGCCCTATGCATGAGCAGAATATATATGTTGTTCTTTTGAACTTTCCGTTTATCAATGAATCCCGGAAGAAATGTATAACTTCCACAAAAATATTGAAAAAAAACTTTTTAAGATCAACAATAAGTAATCTTTCTTGAGCATCAAATCAGCATATTAGAATGATTTCTGAAGGATCAAGTGACTCTGAAGACTGTACCTTTATATATTTTATAATTCTGTATTTGTTTTATAAACATTATTGCATGCATTAATGTTTTCAATTCAATATGACATTAATGGATTTATGAAGTGTACAGCTTTTTTTGTAGTTGCATGCTTGATGATCATTGCATTGATTTTAAGTTTGCATTGATGTTAATTTATTGCTTAATTTGAGTGTTTTTGAGTAGTGTTGACTAAAGCAGTGCATTGTTGCACTGTTTGCTTTCAGCTTGAGAAGGTTCTTCAGCAGGGAGACATTGGAGAGTGTGCAGAGCCTTACATGGTCTTTAAAGAGTCAGATGCTGCCAAAGTAAGCCAATCATAACTGTTTATACATTGTGCACCAGCTCCTAGTGGAATTCAGCCCAGCATGGTTACTGTTTTTATATTCTCTTCTTCGGTACTACAGAATAAGGAAAAGCTTGAGAAGTTGCGCAGTCAGTCCGAACAGTTCTGCCAGCGATTAGGGCGTTATCGGATGCCCTTTGCCTGGACGGCCATACACCTCATGAATATAGTGAACAGTGCCGGCAGCCTAGAGAGAGACACAGATATGGAGATGGGGCTGTCAGGTGAGTCCGTGAGAATAGTCCCATTTTGAATTTTTGCTCTTAATGCCATACCACAGCATTTGATCTGATCTCATAGTATTGAAGTTTTAACTACTTGACTTTGCACTATTATACAGAACGGAAAGGCTCATGGTCCGAACGGAGGAACTCTAGTATTGTAGGACGTCGTTCGCTGGAGAGAACCACCAGCGGAGATGAATCATGCAGTCTGACCAGCTTCAGACCAGCTACCCTAACGGTCACCAACTTCTTCAAACAGGTCATGCTGTTATTCAAAAAACAAAACATCCCATTATTGATCTCGTTCATTGAAAGTTGACTGTCCTTCAGTTATCGGTCGTTGCATTGGTCAGACCTCTAAAGCTAATAAATACTCCTGCTTTTGACATTTGAATGTATTTTTTATGTTTTATTAATATATCATAATAGGAAGGAGATCGACTAAGTGATGAAGATCTCTACAAGTTCCTAGCTGACATGAGGCGCCCATCCTCTGTGCTCCGTAGACTGAGACCTATTACAGGTAGAGCTCTTTTTGCATGTTTATTCAATACATTTTGGCCATATTAGCATTTATGTAGTGAGTTATGTAACTGATTTACTAAATGCCCTCAGCCCAGCTGAAGATTGACATCTCACCAGCCCCCGAGAACCCTCACTATTGCCTGACACCTGATCTGCTCCAAGTGAAGCCTTACCCAGATAGTCGAGTACGGCCAACAAAAGAGATCCTGGAGTTCCCTGCCAGGGACATTTATGTGCCCAACACCACTTACAGGTATAAATGTCAAGATCAGTTATTTTCAACCTTTTTGATTCCAACACTGTCCACAATAATATTCAAAGTTATCATATTCGTTAATATTACTCTATTCAAGTGAGACTTGAATTGTAGATGTTTGATGTGTAGCACTTTTTTATTTATAGCACACATTTAAGCTAAAACTTTTAAAGTCTCATGATGTACACTACAGTTTCTGGACTCACAGTGTCCTAGAAACCAATATTTTAAAGATTCAGAAAAGAGGAAAATTTTGATAAGGAGAATAAAGGTAAGGATCATGGTATTTCAGTAGTAGTAGTACAGCACATCTCTAATGTATATTAGCACCATATGTTGTTGCTTTTGGGATTTGATATAGAGCTGGGACCTTACAAGAAGATAGCCCTAGTTTTGTTTTCAAAGCTTAATCTATGAACACTCCTAGTTTTTGTAACTTTAAATAACTAAATTAATTAAATCTGAAATAATTACATTTCAGGATTTCAGATATGTTAAGAGCTGAATGTTCTTCAATGTTTCTACACTTTTTAACCAATGACTTTTTTAACCAGTGAATTTTGTGCTTATTTACAAGTTAGGGTTATTATTTTTCACAGACTGTATATTGCTGCAGCACGCCTTTTTATTCTCTGCCTAAAATGCTCTGTTTTAGTTCCTGTTTTTGTAAAGCTTGCCTTTCTGAATAGTCCAGTCGGCTCGAATTGGTCATCTGGTACAGTCAGTTGTGGTTGTTAAACGTGTGTCTCAAATATTATTCCCCTTACAATTATTGGGTTTCAACTCCCAAGGCTTTGTGAGCAGCTGTAATTATATCAGTATTATATCTATGATAACTATGGCATAATTATTGGATATATTGGCACTGCTTGCAGCAAAAAATAGCATATCCTTGACATAGTGAAATCACTTACCATACTGTTTGAGGGCAGGCCAAAGCAGCCACTATCCAGGTATTATGAAAATGTGTATCATGGCGACATTGCCAAGTCACTGAAATAATGGCAGGATTACAAACTAGGTGTTTCAGGCAAGAGTTTTCTGAGAACCACTGGTCTAGATCAAATAAATTGGCCTTGCATACCAACACAAACTTTTTTTTTCTTTTAGAAATGCCTTGTTTAACATTTTCGTATTGCTAAGTAACCAGAGCACTCTGTGCGAGCAGACGCCCTCACTGTATGGTCTAACCCTGCTATTTAAGCTTACTAATTTAGTCAAGGTTGACCAGACAAAGATGCTTTTCCTCTGTATGTTGACATTACCTGTCATTCAGAAGGCATGTTTGTCCGCTCTCAGCCTGTGCCAACTTTGTTATCTTCCTCCGGGCATGCCGCATAGTCAGCCTTGATTTAGATGGTGCCGACTGGGCAGATTGTGACATGATTTACTGCAGGTAGCATGCATATTCTGGATTTATTACACTTGTCATGTCTGTTGTTGTATATGCAGGTCATAATCAATGTTAATTATGAAGGGTTGATTTCTCACACAGGTTAAGCTCGATCCTCCTTCGGGATTATTTATTTATTATCAGTTAAATTAGTTTTTTCCTACCCCATTAACAAACAGCAGTCTTAAACTGTCTGGAAACTGGTTTATTTCAGTTATGTGAGCCTGCAGAGATGTTGTTCATATACTGTTTCCTTTGAGAAGATATTGCTCAAATTTGTTTTAATTATGCAGTGAAATTTACATTTATTACCACTTAAAAAAAAGGTTTGCCACGTGAGTCCAAGTATAGTATAAGTTGCCTTATTGTCTAAATGTGTTGCTATAAATATGATGCACCCGACTACCATTGAGAAACATTGTGTAAACTAAATATACAGTACAGCTGAGTATGTACAAAGTGTAACCAGGAGTCAATATGACTCCGTAACAGAAAGAGACAAGCAAAAGATCCAACTTAACCCATAACAGCACATTTCTTGGTAACACTTTGTAATAATTTTCAATATCAAAATTACAAATATGATAATATTATATAATATAGTCATGTGTTCATAAGCATTGTAGTCAAGATTTAATGAAAGTTATTGCAAAGTGTTACCCATTGCTTTTCTACTGTTGCACATTTGTGTAAATTGCTTAAATACTTAAAAACTACAAGTTAACATACTGTATGTGAAATGACATTGAGAAGTTCTATAGTTGAGTGCAATGTAGTTCTATAATATTATCCATATAGTCTACAAACTTATTGTTGATTGTTGTTGACTCTTGATAATAACATGCATCAAATCCCGTTCCAGAGATGTGATCCGCCATGTGATTATGCGATTTTAACCTGTTCAATATTAGTTTTTCTAACTTTTCTTGATCAGCAAGCTGCAAGTTAATGACCTATGAAGATTTCGAACTAACACATGCATGTTGCAATACCCCTTTGACTTGGTTTTTACCCTCTAACAGAGTCAATGACCTGTTGCAGTTGCATCATTCAGTTTCTGCTGGCTGTAGAGAAAGGGAAAAGCTTTGTTGGCCAGTGTCTGTTGCCAGTGTGACCCCTCTGATTGATTCTGAATTACCCAATGGAGAGTGCAGGGTCAGGGATTATTGAAACTGGGTTGATGGTCTGATGGTGATCTTTGTGGATTTGAGGGTATAGGAGCTTCCTTTGGCTGGCTTCCAGTAGATTCCTTTCCTACGCTGGTGCCGAGTCCTCGACCTCATCCAGGCATATCTCCCGTTTAAGTTGGTGTCCCCACATGCGTCAAACCACCAACCTCCTGAAAGCAGCAAACAGTTAACATTCAAGGGATGTGCAGTTGTATATTGAGGGATATTAAATATTAATTCTGACCATGTGATACCTGTGTAGTTGCGGGCACAGTTTGACTCGCCATGATTATCGTTGTCTCTGTCCTTGGTTGAGAACTTCATGCCCGTGTGGTTGCTCATGGCATCAGGCAGATCTCCAGACAGAGGTGCCACGTGAAGAGCGTAATCAGATGCAGGACCTTCCAGGGTGAATGTGTACTCTATGAATCTCTTTTCCTCCTTCCAGTCTTCCAGTTCTATGTGTAAAATGTATTGTCCTTGTTGAGCAATGGAATAAATCTTTGCCAAGCCAAGCCAGAACTCCTCTGTAACACAAAGATATTTCTGCTTAATTCTTTTCAACCGCTGAAGATGCATTGTAATACAAAAGCATAAGCTGCTCATAGATGATCAAAGCGGTTTCTTTTTTTTTAAGTCTGTGTGAACTGATATAAGCACAGTTGCAGTGATAGAGAAGGAAGCATCTGACATGACAAAAAAAGCGCATACTTTCCAGTTTGCCAAATCCATATTCGTATTTTTCCCATGACTGGTCAAAATCAACAGAACCATTCTCCCTCCTCTGAATGACTGTGGCTGCACCATCTTAAAATAAAGAGTAAAAGTAAACTGTCAAAATAGAATCTTGTATTGAGTTGGATAAGAATAGTGATAACGGCACATCCATCTTACTTAAGAAATTACATTTCTTATGCCTTTTGGGTGTACTTGTTGCAGTTTTTGTAACTGATATCAGTAGGAAGTCTGATGATTAGATGTACGTCTCTTACCAGCACTTATCTCACAGTAAACATAGAAAGGCTCAGATTGATTGGGTTTGATTGGGTAAATTCCACTGGTCCTTTGGCCTCTTTTAAACACATCACTGCAATCCATTGGAAAGTCTATGCAGCAGAACACACAGTTGATGATTTTGGATTTATTAAAGCAGCATTTTAAATTGCTAATAGATGTTGTGCTGTTCTCACCATGTATTTCTGCAGTTCCATTTGTGGAGTTCATTGTTAAGTAACGAAAAGGGTCAAGTGTTTCTGGATTTAAATCCAAAGGTTTTTCAACTGTGTCTTGAAAAGAGTCATAGTTCAGCTGAAATAAAAGAATATTTATTCTCAGTAAATGCAAATAAAGCCAGGAGAGTTACACCGAGAATTATTTTAAATTCAATCAATATTCTTTATTTTAAATTCTATAGAATTTCTTATTACTTGACATGGACATTAATAAAATCTAATTTATTAAAAAAATAATTTTAATCAGTTTATTTTACAATATATTCAAGTCAAATTCTTAAAGTAAAATACATTTTATAAATTAATTAAATATACAAAATATTTTGTCAGCTAGAATTTTTTTCTTATTGCAATCTCTATTAGATGTGTACTGTAAATGTAAATTCATTTGTCAAAGATGTGGGGACCCTTTTAAATAAAAATGCTTTGATGAATTCAAAATTCATTATCCTTAATTTAGAATAAAAATAACATTAATATTATAGAAACAAGGATGGATACCTTATCCTCAAGACTCTTAATTTTGGTCTTCTGGTAATTGAGCTGTTCGTGTTGCTCTTTAACAGATTTAAGCAGATCTGTAATGGTCCTTTCTTGTGTTTCAATCACATCCTGCAATAGACAAGTTGTTAATGCAGTAAATGCATAACTGGATTCAACTGGAACAGATGCCTATACAGATATACAGGTACATCAAAAAAAAAGTGAATATCATGAAAAAGTTCTTTTTTTTTCTTGTAACTTATTTCAAAAAGTGAAACTTTTATATATTTTAGATTCATTACATGTAAAGTAAAACATTTCAAAAGTTATTTTGTTTTAATTTTGATGATTAGAGCTTACAGCTCATGAAAGTCAAAAATCAGTATCTCAAAATATTTGAATATTTAAATTTGAGTTTCAATTAATGACCATCCCTACAGTATAAATTCAGGGTATCTCTTGTTCTTTGAAACAACAATAATGGGGAAGACTGCTGACTTGGCAGTGATCCAGAAGACTATCATTGACACCCTCCACAAAGAGGGTAAGTCACAGAGGGTCATTACTGAAAGGTGTGGCTGTTTACAGAGTGCTGTATCAAAGCATATTAAATGCAAATTTGACTGGAAGGAAGAATTTGGGTATGAAAAGGTGCACAAGCAACAGGGATGACCGCAAGCTTGAGAATACTGTCAAAGCTGATTCAAACACTTGGAAGAGCTTCACAAGGAGTGGACTGAAGCTGGAGTCAGTGCATCAAGAGTCACCACGCTGTCCAGTGTGAAGTTTCCACAGTCAGTGATGATTTGGGCTGCCATGTCATCTGCTGGTGTTGGTCCACTGTGTTTTCTGAAGTCCACAGTCAACGCAGACATCTACCAGGAAATTTTAGAGCACTTCATGCTTCCTTCTGCTGACAAGCTTTATGGAGATGCTGATTTCATTTTCCAGCAGGACTTGGCACCTGCCCACACTGCCAAAGGTTCCAAAAGCTGGTTCAATGACCATGGTGTTACTGTGCTTGATTGGCCAGCAAACTCGTCTGACCTGAACCCCATAGAGAATCTATGGGGTATTGTCAAGAGGAAGATGAGAGACAGCAGACCCAACAATGCAGATGACCTGAAGGCCGCTATCAAAGCAACCTGGGCTTTCATTACACCTGAGCAGTGCCACAGACTGATTGCCTCCATGCCACGCCGCATTGATGCAGTAATTCATATAAAAGGAGGCCCAACCAATTACTGAGTGCATAGAAATGAACATACTTTTCAGAAGCCTGACATTTCTGTTTAAAATATCCTTTTTTTTTATTGATCTTATGTAATATTCAAATTTTCTGAGACACTGAATTTTGGGTTTTCATTATCTGTAAGCCATAATCATCAAAATATTAAGAAATAAAGGCTTGAAATATTTCACTCTATGTGTAATGAATCTATATAATATATGGGTTTCACTTTCTGAAATGAGTGATAAAAAATATTGACCTTTTTCACGATATTCTAATTTTTTGACATGCACCTGTATAATCAGTTTTATTGATATGCATTGATTTAGTTTTTTGCTCTTGCCATCAAGTGTGCTTTACATGCAGTTTTAGACATTCATTTTAAAATCGGTATTGTGAAGCCCTGTAGTTATAATGTGAGATTGAATGGTTTCCATTTACAATAAAAGTTCAGAATTGACCTTACTGGACTCACCTTCAAAGCAGTCATCTCTTGAAGTTGCTCCAGAGGCATCATGCTCTGAGACAAGCCCATCAGCTTCTCCTCCAGCCCACCAACCTTGCTGTGCAACTGGCTTCGCTCTTGGAGGATGTTGTTGATTTTGGAGTTGATTTCCAGTGACAAGTTTCTGATCTCCTCATTATTGACCTTCAAAAATATGGTCGTCTCCTTCAACTTCTCCTCTTCCTCTTTGATTTCACTGGTGACCACTGAGAGCTGGTAGAAGGAGCGATCAAAGATGTTGAGCTTCTGGAAGATGTCGTTGATCTGAGACTTCGTCTTGTGCACAAACTCTCGGAGGCTTTGGCCGAGCTGGAGAAGACCGTTAGCAAGGAGTCGTACGTCATCTAACATGGCAAAGCGGGATCTAGCCTCAGTTGGTGGTGCGGTGACAAGAAGAGGTGCCTCTGTGGGTGCTTTCTTTAGATTGGGAGCTGCGCTTGTTGATGACAAGCTTAGCCAAAAAAGCAGGAAAATCAACATCATGTCAGGTGGTTTGAAGGCAGATTTGTTCACTGCGTCAGTCCGTTCCCAAAGCCTGTCTTTGTACTCGTCTCTTTTAGCCTCCCTTTCTCGCTACTCCTCTCATCTCCTGCTCTGAGAACAACACCAAAAACAGCAGAGATTCCTCAAAATATATAAAGCTACATGAGAGGGGGAGGGACCATTTGGTAATTATTAAGCTGGGTGTGCTTGAGCGTCCTCCTCCCAATCTGAAAAGTGTGCTTGGTGAAGACAGTTTACAGTTTTACACACACACGCGCACACACACATCCATAAGCTGGCCCCTGGTTGCCTCTGATAAGCAAAGATGAACGATGCTGATGAATCATCCTGCCGATCGATCAAATCATCACCACAGCCACTTGGTGCACTGTGCATGTACCACTGGACGGGAATTAATAATAAAAGTATGCAATTTATGTTTCTGGCTTTGATTTAATGGTCTCCTGAATCAGCGAAGCATCACTCTCAGGTGCCACTGAGAGAGTCTGCATGTACAAGCAGAATCGTCACTGGACAGTTTGGCTTAGGCGGTAATAGAAATGGATGATGACTGAAGTTGGGGGAGTTTGTGCCATTTGCACTGATATGTACAGGCTTTTTATTTACTGCTGCTTCATATTAATCTCCCTTCAGGCTTCAGCAGGAGATTTGTATTTATTTACTTATTTTTTTCACTTTCTGTTGGCCTGGTCAGGCCAGTAATATAGGAAGAATTTAACTTGCCAAGTATTTTCGCTTTCTCACATACAATTTTTTTTTTTTTTTTAAGATTAAATTCTAATTTTTGCAAAACAATACTAGGCTTTCAGTTTTCAATAAACGATATGGGTATAATGCAACTTCATGACAGCTGTATTCATAGACGCATATATATTTCAACAAAATCTCATCTATGTCAGCCATTTAGGTAATGTTGTATTGATGAAGAGTTTTTATTGTAAGAATTTGCAACGACAATGTTGAGTAAATGTTTTAACCTTAGTTTTCTTTGTTTGCATGTGCTGTGATTTAAATGTTTAAACTTAGCAGCTTGTAATGGGGATGAGTCATGGCCAAATGTTTGCAAACCCCCTTAATATGGAACTTACTGATAAACTATTGAACCTGTTACTATTTTTGAACTATTGAATTGTTTAATTGTGGAACAATGTCCACTCTCTAACACTTTTGCAGACAGATTTTGTTTTGCATTGTTAGATGTTTTTGAATACATAATGCATTTTGAAAGGTTGACCATATTTAAATGCTCATTATCTGATTAAAGTCCATACTCTTGTTAAATACGTATAATATAATGTGTGTGTTTGAAACTATCTTGGAAAGCTGTTCAGTAAAAGTTGAAACTTGATTGCATAATTTTTTTTGCCTGCCAGCTAAATTGTTTTATGTCTGCTGTGCTGCTGCAGTGATTTATTATCATTGCCCTGCTGCATGCTCAGACTAACTGCTCCTGTTCAGACAGGTGCGGACAGTTTGGCCTCAATCCATATTTGTGGGCACAGCAAACACAACCAGACTCCCATTATGTATCCAGAGGCCATTCAGGGTGTAGATTAGGGTCTTACACCCTGCACCAAACAGAAAATGATTAACCCGTTATTATTTGATGGGTTTCTTGAACTAAATAGAACTAAACTGAAATTGCTCCACATGTTTAATTTATTGCATCTCTCTTTTGTGTGTGTGTGTGTGTGTGTGTGTGTGTTCAAATACAACTAATATTGAAACATTTTAAATATTTTCATGGAATATCAAACTGTTGATGATTGAGTGTACAATGTAAAAGTCTCCCTTGCTCATCTTTTCCCTTTTCAACTCGAACTAAAGATCATAGTCTGAAATAAAAGTAACTTTTGCACCACATTAGAGAGGAGGTGATATTGAGAGTGCATGAGAGCTCTGTGCTCCTTGGAAAGACTGTGACCTTTGCAGTCTGTGTGGTCTCCCAGGAGAGTGTGTTCCACGTCACTGCAGTATTTCTGTCCGTTCCTGCAGCTACTGTAACGGAAACAGCTGTGCAACAAAAATCTATGCAATGAAAAGATCAATGGGGATTAATGGTAAAGACATTTTCACATGTGACCAGAAATTGTTTTTGATGTTTGAAACTTGGTGTAAATTACAAGTTTTTATTTTAATTTTTTAAATGCTATTCTAAAATTGATCAGTCGTTTCCTGTAAATTAAGAAGGGACTGTTCTTAATTTTAGTTTTTTTTTTCATTTTAGTTTTTATTTCATGGACACATTTCTATTTCATTTTTAAATATAATTAATTTCAGTTAAAGGGATAGTTCACACAAAAAATGAAAATTCTGTTATTAATTACTTATCCTCACGTCATTCCAAACTTTAAGGAACTCTTTAAGGAATCGTCTGTGACAGCAGAAAAAAAAAATAAAAAATTCTAAAGTTAATTACACATAAAATGATCAAATCTTTGAATTTAAGATTTAGAAAACTCACTGGAACTTCTAAATACATTTAAAAAATAAAATTACATTCTAACCTTGTTTTATTGAATAAGAGCATCAGACTTTTGATGTTGAAACAATTTCTCTTTCTCTGTCTACCTGTGTGTGTAGGAACCTGCTGTATGTGGACCCACAGAGCCTGAACTTTGCTAACCGTCAAGGCTCAGCCCGTAACATTACAGTGAAAGTACAGTTCATGAATGGGGAAGATCCTAGCAATGCAATGCCTGTAAGTTTTGACAATTTACAGTTTTCATTTGACCAAACATGTCATAGAGAAGCACTCTCTTGACTTTGGGAAATGGCACAATATGCTTACAGTTCTTCACTCCTTGGTCTCTTAGGTAATCTTTGGGAAATCCAGTTGTGCAGAGTATTCAAAGGAAGCATACACTGCTGTAGTCTATCATAACCGGTGAGCTTGTTTGTATTTTTTAAAATCTGTTGTATGACTTCACCGAGAAGTCTTTAACAAGAGATCAAACATCAACAGATGGAGTGGCAGGGTCAGTTCTATGTGAATTTCTCTATGTGAAACAACTGTTGGTCGAGTTTTTGTTTGCTTTTGTATAAGAAATTGATTATAGACACTGGCATTTACATTTTTGTTTCAATTTACATTACATTTTTGTTTTGTTGCAAATGTTGTTTCCTCAGATCGCCAGATTTCCATGATGAAGTTAAAATCAAGCTACCAGCCTCGCTGACCGACCATCATCACATCCTTTTTACTTTCTATCATGTCAGCTGTCAACAGAAACAGAACACTCCACTGGAGACGCCTGTTGGATACACGGTACATCGTTTTCCACACACAGACAATTAAAAAAACTTTCTCTCAGCAAGGAAGCATTAATTAATAATAATAATGCAGTTTATAGGCACCTTTCTAGACACTCAAGGTCACTGTACATCATTAACAAGACAATCACAATATTAAGTAAAAAACAATAAAGACAATGAGATGCAATACAATAATAAAAAAAAAAAACACAATGCAGTTGTGATCAGAGGGAGTAAGCTATTCTAAACAGATGGGTTTTGAGTTTGGATTTAAATTGTGAGAGAATGTCAATGTTACGAAAGTCAGGAGGGAGTGAGTTCCAGAGCTGGGGAGCAGAGCAGCAATAATCGAGATAAATACAGTAACCGAGATAAAACGATTATTGTGCCCCGTTCAGCCCCTTCCCAGCTGTGCGGTTTCACTCCTCCATAAAAGCCCAAACGTCATGTGCAAATCAGTAAAATCATGTAACGTGATTTTCGCAAAATGGGACATGCTTGATATATTAATTTTTATTTGATGCTGTGTTTTTAAAAATGCGAAAGTTAACTTGCGCTGTTCTGTGCATGCACTCTTGAGCTTAAAGGGGTCATATGATGCGATTTCAAGTTTTCCTTTCTCTTTGGAGTGTTACAAGCTGTTCATGCATAGATAAGATCCCTGAAGTTGCTTGTAAAGACTGAAGTCTCAAAACCAAAGAGATATTCTTCTTCATCAAAGTTAAGACTCTGCCACGCCCCCCTAAAACGCCTCATTCAAACACGCCCCCCACATGTCTACATCACAATGTGGAAATATTTGCATAATTCCGCCCAAATGTCCACGCAAAGAAAGAAGGCGTGGTTTCAGTAACAACAGTAGTATTGATGCAGACAGGGACAGGGAGACAGTGTTTCTAAGCGAAAGCAAAAGCATTTTATTTGGCCTTCCGAAAGTAGATGCATTTAGGAATCATTAAGATTACTTACAACAGAACAGCACAACCCAGATGTTATCACAACACATTTTATGGTTGACCGTTTCGTGAACCTAGGAGAGGAGGTAATTCTGGCTTTGCTATGACAATCTGGCGCTTCTGAATCAGCGACTGTATGCTTTGTTATTAGTTTAAGTATTTACTATTGACTGTTCAAATGCGGAGTTGCGCGTCATGTGTGTGTGCACATGCGTGTGTGAGAGAGAGAGAGAGAGAGCAGGTCACATCACAGTGGAGTCAGCTGTCTTAATCACGGCTTGTGTGCAAACACATAGGAGCTTCATCACTGTTCCCCTCTCGGGCTTGAAATGATGGTAAAACTAAGGACATTATTAACTGTCTTTACTTTTATTTTGAAAGCTGAACCTCACGATAATGGAAAAGGTCCATTACATTTCCGATGAGTGCTTGTGGTGTTCGGCCAATCACAATGCACTGTGCCAGTTGGCCAATCAGAGCAGACTGCGCTTGTTGGAAGGAGGGATTTTGTAGAAAACGAAGCGTTTGAGAGAGGCGGGGCATAGAGGACCTACAATAATCTACAGTATTTGAAAAATGTTTTTTGAACATTAAAGCATGTCAACATATTCTGTTACACTAAATACACAAAATAATGATCTTTAAAAAAGCATCATATGACCCCTTTAAGTTTTAGCTTAAGATGCGTGCCTAAATGGTCAAATACACACAAAAATGTGTCAAAATGTAGCGCTTGGTGATTATTATTATTATTATGTACACCCTCGTCGGTTATGTCTTAAGTGAACGTAAACAGTAGAGGTGAAAATACGTGTGTAACGGTATATTGGATCTCTGCAGCTCTTAAAGCGACAACAGGTAATATTCCTTCTGTTTGTAATCTTAGTCAAACAACAAAAGGCCAAGAGAAAATCACCCACTGCTCTTGACTGAAGGACTTTTGTAGCTTTAATAAGAAACAAAGCAAGTTTAATTCTTACAGTGAAAACTATGCTGTTTTATTTTACATTTGATTATTCAATTTCTGTAAGCTGTTAGCTGAGTACTTTAGACTTGCATAAATACTTAAAACGGTTTGTTTCATTTGTAAAATAAATTCTGTTGGTTTTGACCTTTTGATTTTTTTTTTTAGTTTTTATTATATTAGTTTAATTATTTTTTAATACTGTTGCTGGTTGTTTAGACTGTTTAGACTAGTCTTAAAAGTTAGTTCTCTCATTTTTTTTCTACAAGACTAGTTTTTTTTTTTAATCAGTTACATAAAAACGCAGATTGGTCTAATTTGAATCGGAAAAGCCAGATATTACCAGTTGGTAAACTGCTTGTTAGTCAAACTAGTTCTTAAGGCTCAGTCTTAACATAGTGATATTTAACATTAACAGTGGTGTTTATGCAACTGGCCCCTGAATCATAACTCTCTGAATAAAAATCGAATCTAATCATGATGTGCACACCTGTAGTAAATGATATGTCTCTTATTTTTCCTCAGTGGATTCCCATGCTGCAAAATGGACGCTTGAGAACAGGTCATTTCTGCCTTCCAGTATCTCTGGAGAAACCGCCTCAGTCGTACTCTGTTCTCTCTCCTGATGTAAGTCAACTTCTGTCACACAACACACAAAGTTAAATATGATAGTTTTTTAATGGCCTTGTTTAATATCTAGTATCATGTATCCCTCATTTCTATAAATTAGTTGTTAAAAGACTTTTCTCATTGGTCACTGATGTTGTCAAAAAAAAAAAAATATTTTTGATCCTTGAAGATTTCTTTCCCATTACCAATTTTTAAATACCAAGTACTAATATTTCTAATTGTTTTTATTTATGATACCTGTATTGTTAGTAATGCTGTAATTTTTCATATACACTACAGTGGGACATTTGATTTGAATGGAGAGTATTTTAGTGTAATAGTGTGTAATAATACAAAGAAATTATACTGCAAGTTCATTCATGCATTTGTGTGTAGGTTCCTCTTCCTGGAATGAAATGGGTGGATAACCACAGAGGGGTGTTTAATGTTGATGTTGTGGCTGCATCCACCATCCACACACAGGTAATTAGTAGTTCAGTTGTCAAAATACTGATTAATAGCCCACTTCAAACAAATGCATTCTCTGATGTGTTTCTTTCCTCTGCCCAGGACCAGTTTTTAGATAAGTTCTTTGCACTGGTGCATGCGCTGGATGAGCATATGTTCCCTGTGAGGATAGGAGACATGCGCATTATGGAAAATAATCTGGAGGCTGAACTGAAGTCTAGTATAGCAGCTCTAAATTCCTCTCAGCTGGAGCCTGTGGTGCGCTTCCTCCACCTACTGCTGGACAAACTGGTGTTGCTGATGGTGCGGCCACCTGTCATAGCTGGCCAGATAGGTACCCTCTGTCCTCCAACCTACATAATCTAAGAAAAGTTTTATTTTAAAGGGGTCATATGATGCGATTTCAGGTTGTACTTTCTGTTTTGGAGTGTTACAAGCTGTTCATGCATAGATAAGATCCCTGAAGTTGCAAAGCCTAAAGTCTCAAAACCAAAGAGATATTCTTTATAAAAGTTAAAACTTGTCCACGCCCCCCTAAAACGGCTCATTCAAACACACCCCCACATGTCTACGTGGGGAGATTTTCATAACACCGCCCAAATGTTTACGCAAAGAAAGGGGGCGTGATTTTTATTCTCGTTGTAGTATTGTTGCTGCCGCCGGTGCCTTGTCCTGGAGACACTGTGAAAGTGAAACTACTTTGTTTGGGCTTCCAAAAGAGGACACAACTAGAAATCAGTGGTTAAGTTGTATTTACAACACTCTTCCAGAGCAGTACAACGCAAATATTCAAGTATGTGCGGCGCAATTTATGGAGATCTATTTCCTGAACCTGGCAGGAGAGTAGCCTACAATGCTGGCTTGCTCAAAGGCTGTTTCTATAAAGTGGGGCAATTCCAACTTTGTAAGGACAGTCTGGCGCTTCTGACTCAGCCTGTAAGTATGTTTCTGCCACTGACTATTCAAACGCGAGTTTTTAGCAGTGTAGAGTAGTGCTTGTTGTTTGTTGTTTGTCGTTTCTCCGATCACAAATGCAGACATGGTAATGTTTACGCGACACGATGCAACCCGACGCGTAAAAAGACAGTATAAGTCATTATAATCAGTAATTATGTCCCCACTGGATGCAACAAATGCTTTGTTTGTAATGGGTTTTATAGTTTTAGTCTCGTCGTGCCGGGAAACGCCATCACTATATGGTGAGGGGCATAACTTTTCTGTCACATGCTTGAGGTATTCAGCCAATCACAATGCACTGGATAGCTGGCCAATTAGAGCACGCCTCACTTCTCAGAACGATGAACTTTGTAAAAATCGACGTGTTTCAGAAAGGCGCAACAATAATGTACAGTATGTGGAAAATATGTAGTGTTTTTTTTTTTTTTACTTTAAACCAAATAAACGCATTGCATTACACCAAATACACAAAATATTGTTCTTTTTAGCAACGTCATACGACCCCTTTGTGAGTCAAATCAGAAGCTGGTTGTATAACTTTCTAAATTGAATGCACAAAACTTAAAGTTAAACTATGACTGTTGTATAATGATTGGCTGTTTAACTTTAGTTCTGTTTTTTTAATATTTACCTCTTTTCAGTCATTTCTCTTCCCTATTTAAGTGCAACTTTCTATTTAAAAAAAAAAAAGTAGTGTATAGCTTGATTGTGAGAATTGCATAAAATAGTTTTTAGTCTCCTGAATTTGGCTGTTGTTTCTTAAAGATCTTGTGTTTTATTTTCTCTTTACTGTAGTGAATCTTGGTCAGGCTTCTTTTGAAGTGATGGCATCCATAGTGAACCGTCTACATAAGTACTTGGACACTAGTCAAGATATGCATGGGCGAAACAGCCTTCTCTCCTCATATATCCACTATGTCTTCCGCCTGCCCAACATGGACCCCAACTCCCCCTCTCCAGGTCAGGTTTCAGCTCGATCCTTTGATTTATGTCTCTCAATCTGTGGCTTTTAGAGGATTGATGATTGGTTAAATTAGTTGTCAATCTGATGTGTTTCAGTTTTGATTTATTTTGTTCTGCATAATAGGCCCAGGAGGATTGGGCGGTTCAGTGCATTATGCCACCATGGCCCGTTCTGCAGTTAGACCTGCAAGCCTCAACCTCAACCGCTCTCGTAGCCTTAGCAACAGCAACCCAGACATCTCTGGCACTCCAACTTCCCCAGATGATGAAGTACGGTCCATCATTGGCAGCAAGGTAGGTAGACACATTTCAGCAGCTCTGTTGTTGTAATTTATTTCTAATAATATTATAGATGCATCGTCGTTTATATATACATCGGTATGTGTTTTATTAGTGCTGTTTAGACATGCTTTGATTGCTCCAGCTGGATGTGACTAATTGGATTCATTATTATGAGTGCATTTGTAGGTCATTGACTTTTTGCACCAGATTGCTGATTTATCTGATCATCAGCAACTCTCAATGTTACAGATCAACCTATAGCTCACCAGCAAGACAAACTTTAGCTGGAACATTTTATGTACTTAACCCATGTTATGCAATCTTGCAAAAGGAAAAACAAAAATGAACTATAACACAATGAATGTGTGGTTGAGATCGTTGGGTATAATCCATTCAGCTCAATTATTTGTTGAATTGTTGCACCCAGTTCATACAAGGAATTATGCAAATCAGGTAAAACAGGCAAAATAAGAGATTCATTATTCCAAAATAAATAAATAAATGAAATATTCAATTAAGTATCTTTGATTTAAGTGTGTTACTATAGGATTTTCTTGGCTGTAAGTAAATTTTACCTCAGTGCATGAAATCTTAAGAATCTGCAATTAAAGAGGAAATTATATGTTTAGCAAATGTACATTTAATAAGTTAAATGATTGCATTTTTTTTTTTTTCAAACTGCTCCAAATTACATTGCAAATCTGTTGAATGTTCTCATGATGATTTCAGAAAAAATCACTACATATGTTTGGGGTTAGTAAGATTTATGCTTTTGAAAAAAAAAGTATCTTCGGCTTTCCTAGTCTGCATTTATTTTACCAAAAACACATAAAAACAGTAATATTGTTACAGTTTAAAAATAACTGTTTTCTAGTTTAATATATTAAAAAAAAATTATTTATTCATGTGATGGCAAAGCTGAATTTTCAGTATTCATTACTCCATTCATGAATGTCACATGATCCTTTAGAAATCATTCTAATGTGCAGATTTTCAATGTAAAAATCCTTGCTTACTGACACTTTTGATTAATTTATTGCATCTCTGCTGAATAAAAGTATTAATTTACTCCAAACTTTTGATAGGTAGTGTACATGATTTAGCGGTCATGACTTATAATGTACCAAATGGTCTGAAGATATTTAAAGATGTTTTATTTGAGGTACACTTATGAATTATTGGTGCTAACCAGTGATCCTTTTTCCCCCATTGCAATGAATGAATCCACCTGATATCACATTGTGCAATCTCTGTGCTAACTGTGCCAAACTAAGCCTTTTGTTACCACTTAAAGATGCTTGATACTCTAACCTGTTGCTGTTCAAAGATAAGAAATTATGAAATAACTTGCTCTCTTGCTCACTTTCTCATTGACCTGTAACTTTTGACCTTTCACTGTTCCCTGGCTTGCTTGTGTCTGCCCGTGATCCTTTTGATGCCATGCACCCTTGGCTTGCAGGGCTTAGATCGCTCCAACTCCTGGGTGCATACCATGGGGTGCAAAAGCGCCCCCTGGGGGACCAGCCCTGGCTCATCATCCGATGCTAAGCAGGTCATTCTGACTATCCCAATCCCCAATAACAAAGCAGAATCCCCATTTCACAGTTGTTCTCAGTAGCATTAAAACAGCCATATCTGATAACTCCATGGCACTCTTCCACTTCCATTTTCCTTTTCTTTTTTAACTTCCTCAACTCCATTCACTCTTCTTAAACAGTCATTCCCAAAGCCACCTAATTTTTCTTATTCACCATTTCACTCTAAAAAGCATTGCATGGGCATAACTAACCAGTTTACATTTTCTCTCTGCTTGGCATGTTATTATATGCTGCATGTACATGTATGCGTGTGTGTCAATGTTTGTCTGTTTGTTTGTTTATTTTTAGTAACCGGCACCTGGTTAAGGCTAATAATTTTATTTTCTCATTACTCAGTGCCTGTAATAGTCTGATTCATTAAAGCATTACATGCATACTTTTTATTTATTTGATTTGATTTATTCAGACACACACAAAAACACTTTTTAAATTCTCTTCAGTCTCCTTATTGAGTTGACTATATCCCTCAGAATAGCTATTTGTCTGATGGAAAGTAATTGTTTAATGCAAAAGTAATTGCATTTTTAATTACTTATTTATCTATTACAATATTACAGTTTGTTCAGTCTTGTTCTGTATTGTGTTTTGTGCGTGTGGGCTGAGGGTGCGTGCGTGTGTGTCTGTGTGTAGGTATTGGTACTGAATGGCACCACATACCTCCTGTCCTCCACACTAATCTATTGTCACCCTTCCATTCATCCCCACCCGTAGGCCATGGAGCGCAGTGGCAATCGCATGTCATCGCACACTGAGAGCGCCAGTTTGTTGCAAACGTTAACAGGACGCTTGCCGACCAAAAAGGTAGAGACCCGATTCCCGGAGGGCAGGAGCCGACCCCCTCCTCGCCTCACCTGCGCCTGTCTGTCTTGGAATGACTGGATGTTGTTGTTGATGTTGTTTTGTTGCTGTGGTTGTCATGTTCTTGTGGATGCTGGGTACACGTTCTTCTCTTTACTATGAATGCACCTGAAGACTGTTTGAAGAGGGTATGATGTGTCACTTGTGGTATGGAGCACCCTGTTGGTCTTGCCCCGGTAACGGGTACTGTGTTCGAATGGGATGTTTGTCTGTGTTCAATGTTGGATCCGTAGAATAATGAATCCTCTTGC